>NC_092416.1:7582002-7732002 GCF_040894005.1 Engystomops pustulosus | reverse complement strand
GACCTCCTCAGCAGCACCCAGGTGTGTGACACCCTGCACCCAGTGACCTCCTCAGCAGCACCCAGGTGTGTGACACTCAGCACCCAGTGACCTCCTCAGCAGGGGCTTCTCCTGGAGGGGATCCCCCAGTGCTGGTCTCCTGCTGCACCCCTGTAATTCTGCACAGTATCCCCCTCAGATACTGTGCAGAATTACATGGAGGACACTTGTTTGTAGTATCTGCAAAATTCTGCAAACTTGTGCAAACTTCTCTTGCTCTTGCTTTGAGCTCAGGTTTTGCAGAATATTTTGTAAATAGAAAGTGATGAAGTGTAAATAGTCTGCAGCTCCTGTCTGTAATGTATCTCATGTATCTAGTATATGTTCTAGTGTCTGGCTGAGCTCTGCTGCTAGAAATGAGCTCTTCTGCAAAGGGGCTCAGTGCTTTCTTCTCAGATAACACTACCTTCGAGCTGGAGTGTTTTTGCGCCCGTTTTTGCGCCTAAATGCAAAAGTCGCCCGTGATGAATATCATTAGGCGCAGCAAAACATCTGGAATTGAACGATAGATGAGGGAAAGGTGGTTATTTTAGCTGCGCGGCTAATTTGACGTTTAATCGCAAAAATGGCGCAAAAACGGTGCGCCTAAACGAAAAGGCGCAAAAACAACAGAAAAAACAAGTGATAAATGTGGCCCATTGGGTGCTATCCTTAACTCTCACCAGTCAGAGTCCAATGGATATACAGCAAAGAAAACGGCAGCACTCCAAAAATGTGAAAAAACAAACTTGGTGTTTATTCCACCTCCCGCAACGTTTCGGCTGTATTCAGCCTTTGTCAAGATAGATAGATAGATAGATAGATAGATAGATAGATAGATAGATAGGAGATAGATAGATAGATAGATAGATAGATAGATAGATAGATAGATAGGAGATAGATAGATAGATAGATAGATAGATAGATAGATAGGAGATAGATAGATAGATAGATAGATAGATAGGAGATAGATAGATAGATAGATAGATAGATAGATAGATAGGAGATAGATAGATAGATAGATAGATATTAGATGGATGGATCTGGGGGACTATACATCTTTGTATTGAAAAACCTAAAGAATGTTGAAGCAGCCAAACAATGTATCATCTTATTCCCCCAAGTATCTGGCGGATTCTTCGGCTGCTGCTTCATCACTTTGTACATTTTGGATATTGATGTGGACGGGTCCGGCCTTTCCACTAACATCAGACGCTCCAAACTATTTCTATTCTTTTATGTGGACATTTATACATTTCATATCTATTTATATATTTATCCATCTACAGACACTTATTATGTCCCATTGTTACCCCCTACTATTATATCTCCATCCATCTATATATCTCCATCCATCCATCTATCTATATATATCTCCATCCATCTATATATCTCCATCCATCTATATATCTATATATCTCCATCCATCCATCCATCTATATATCTCCATCCATCCATCCATCCATCCATCCATCTATATATATATATCTCCATCCATCTATATACCTCCATCCATCTGTATATCTCCATCCATCCATCTATATATCTCCATCCATCCATCTATATATCTCCATCCATCTATATATATATATCTCCATCCATCCATCCATCCATCCATCCATCTATATACCTCCATCCATCCATCTATATATATATCTCCATCCATCTATATATCTATATATATCTCCATCCATCTATCTATATATCTATATATATCTCCATCCATCTATCTATATATCTCTCATATCCATCTATCTGTATATATATCTATATCTCCATCCATCCATCTATACATCTATATATCTCCATCCATCTATCTGTATATTTCTCCATCTTTCTGTTTCTTTCCTGTCTACAGTTTTTTTTACTTTCTACCAATTTAGATGGAAATAGAAAACCCCATGGAAGGAAGGAAAGTGATGCCAGGAACCCCTCCCCTCCCCCTGATACTGACCTTGTATATGGAGGATATTTTGGTTTGGGGTCGGGGACACTGGGGGTTTGGGTTGGGACGTCTGTGCCTTGTGTTATGTAATTAACCCTTTATTGACGTCTATGAGACACAATGATACCTGTCACCTATGTAGCACAATGCGGGTGTAACCCATCACCTTGTGTGTAGCGTCACCTCCCCCAGCACCCGCCACATGTTACCAGGACACATCCACAAACCAAAGCAGCCGGGATGTAGACGCAGTGACCCGGTACCGACAGAACACAAACCGCTCACCAACTACCTACCAGATGTATCTACATCTCATGTTATCTCCAGTCTATTATTAGATCTTATATTTCCATCGATCTCTCTCCGCTCACTATACAGGTCTATGTGGCGGATTATCCGGATACACATCTTCTATCCGCTCTCCATGTGATTGTTCCGGGCATCTACATATGAAGTGTCCGGGGTCTCCGGGGGATGTGCCGGGGTCTTCTCCTGCTGCTGGACGTGTCATATACTACACTACAGAGGATGATGGGATTACACCCGCATTGTTCTACATAGGAGACATCTATACATTGTGTATCATTCAGCTTTAACGAGATAAGGGAGAGACATACTGTACCCAATACGGCCAGCTTCCATTACACGCAACTGCGACACGCATTCAAAGCCCAATTCGGCTCCTTCAGCCTGACAGTGAAATTCTCCAAACTAGAGACTCTGATGAGTACCCCAGACCTCCCTAAGCCACTCACTCAGTGCTATGCTCTCCTACAAGAGCAAAAGTCCAGACCGTTTGATAGAGCCTGTGAACGCTGGAGTCAGGATATCCCTGACCTGTCAGATGATGACTGGAGGGAGGTCGAACTGTCCTACTTCACATCTGTAGTGAGTGCGAGGGACTTCCTGATCCAATCTAAATTCCTCCATAGAGTATACTTCACCCCTGCTAGACTATTCCGCATGGGAGCAATGCCTAATGATCTTTGCTTTCGCTGTCAGGCTGAAGTCGGATCCTTCCTGCATTGTGTCTGGTCCTGCCCTAGGGTCCATGTCTTCTGGTCCGAAGTGCTGGAGTTCCTAAATGTACACTTTGATTTCCCACGCTTACTATCTCCCTCTGTGTGTCTCCTCGGCATCATAAATGAAGTTGTCAATGGCCACTATGACAAAATTTTCTTTAGGTTTGTCCTATACTACGCCCGAAAAGTGGTGGTGATGACCTGGAAGGACCAGGAGCCCCCTCCATTAAAAAGATGGATACTACTCATTAATAGTGTCATTCCCCACTACCGGTCCCTGTATACCAACAGGAAGTGTCCCCAGAAGTTTGACCGCATCTGGTCCAGATGGTGCGCGACTCCCCATACAGCCTTATAATCACATGTGACATATACTCCTCTCCATGATGAAGGAGACTGAGCGTGCTGGTATGTGTGTGTGTGTGTGTGTGACTGATTGTCTACGTGTCAATAGTTATTTGTGTTGTATCAAGATGTCTGGCTGCAGTATCCTGCTGTTATCTACTATGTAATATCCCTCAGGTAGTTTTGAAACGCAGTAAGAACCTGACTGTTACCATGGCTGTTGTATAATAATCCTGTATTGGGGGGAAGGAAATATGTGACAGACAATCTTGATTTCTGGTTTTGTTTATTATGTTTGTATAAAAATTCAAAAACTGCAAAAATAAATACTTTTAAAAAAATACATTGTGTATCATAGATAATTCTATAAGGTCCATTATATAATCACATTCACCCCCCGGAGGAGACAAGATTATTACTCAGGTCTTTATGTCTCTCATTATCAGTGACCGGGATGTATCTGGATGGAGAGATATAATATATAATATGTACCGAGAGATAATATCCAATAGTGAGACGCGTCCTGCAGGAGGAGGGACATGGGGGCAGGAGATCATTTCATAGATAGATAGATAGATAGGAGATAGATAGATAGATAGATAGATAGATAGATAGATAGATAGATAGATAGATAGGAGATAGATGGGAGATAGATAGAAGATATGTGATATATAGGAGATAGATAGGAGATAGATAGATAGATAGGAGATAGATAGATAGATAGATAGATAGATAGATAGATAGATAGGAGATAGATAGATAGATAGATAGATAGATAGATAGATAGGAGATAGATAGATAGATAGATAGATAGATAGATAGATAGATAGATAGGAGATAGATAGATAGATAGATAGATAGATAGATAGGAGATAGATAGATAGGAGATAGATAGATAGGAGATAGATAGATAGATAGATAGATAGGAGATAGATAGATAGATAGATAGATAGATAGGAGATAGATAGATAGGAGATAGATGGATAGATAGATAGATAGATAGATAGATAGATAGGAGATAGATAGATAGATAGATAGATAGATAGATAGGAGATAGATAGATAGATAGGAGATGGAGATGGTTAGATAGAAGATCCATCCTGCTGCGGGAAGAGGAGACCACAATGGACACAGCCGCACAAGATGTCATTGCCACAGACTGGGACACGTGTGACACCAGGGACTGATATCAATATAGATTCTTAGATATGAGATAGACAGGAAATATATATAATAGATACATTGTATCCGCTGCCCCCCCCCCCTGCTCCTTCTTAGGAGACTGTTCACACTGAGTGACACCAGAGAGACACCAGGGAAATGAATAGATGGACGGGGAAGGTTTTGTATATGGGGGAATGAATCTACACGTTGTCACTTTTCTAAGTTGTTTTGCTCCTATTTCTCGTATTATTCCATTGGATCCTTTGGATCATGTCCTGGATAGCGGCCGCCGGTCCTGGAGCCGCTTCTCTCCGATTTTTGATAGATATGATGTAGATAGATATTAGTTAGATATAGGATAATACAGTATATAGCAGACAGGTGAGTCTCCAGTCCTGGGGGGGAGGGGGGCAGGGGTTGTGGGGACCCTGTAGGGTGGGATATTGTGGGCGGGGCATGTGGTCAGCGAATAGACATGTGATATGTAAATGAGATGACACCGTCTAGGCCCCGCCCTCTGCCCCCTGCCCTGATATAAGCCGGCTCCTGCCTCCCTCCTCCCTCACTCCTGGTGAAGACCCTGCACAGCGCACACCTACCTCCACCATCACCTGTAAGGTAAGTGACCCCCAGGCACCTCAGGTCTCACTGCAGACCATGGAAGGTTCTCTACAGGTTTTATCTATTTCTTATACTTTACTTTCTTACTTTTGGAGCTTTAGCTTTTCCCTTATTTGTCTGTAATGAGGATCTTTCCTTCTTCTCTCACATCCATCATCATCTCATCATCATCTTATCTCTGCTTTCCTCTATTTTACTTTCTTACATGTGATTTATATTATAAGTTGTAAGTAAATGAATCTCATCTCCATCTCTATGGGGGTCATTTATCATTTCTTTTTCCCTTGTGGTTTGTGTTTTTGCCCCTTTTTGCTGTGTATTGGCTGTTTTGCGCCTATTTTGTGCTTTTTTTTGGAATGTTACCCCTCAGTTCGCCGCGTGTTGTTGTGTTCCATTTGTTATTACTTTGCGCCCGATTTATAGATGTTTCCACCTGTTTATTATACTCCTGCGCCTACATGGCCGCAAATAATTGGGCAATGACTCGCCAGTCCTGACCACGTTTAGGAAAGGCAATGGAGGGATTTGTGCAACAAATTGCATCTTTTTTCAAATTTGGCCCAATAAGGCTAAAAAAAACTGCATTTCACAAAGAGCCAAAACGACAAAGACAAATGAGGTGCAAAAAATAGACTGACAACTAATGACCCCCAATCTCCTATCTTTCCATATATCCATCTATCCCTACATCTCATATGGAAGGGGAACAACATTTTTATGTTCCTTTTTATTTCTATTTGGGTTTCTTAATTTCATTCATTTAAATTTTATAATCTGTACATCTCATCTCTCTCCATCCATTATCTCTCTCCTATCTATCTATCTATCTATCTATCTATCTATCTATCTCCTATCTATCTATCTATCTATCTATCTATCTATCTATCTATCTCCTATCTATCTATCTATCTCCTATCTATCTATCTATCTATTTATCTATTTATCTCATCTATATCTGTCTCTCTGTATCTCAGTCTTGGTGCGGCTCTAGTATCGGGCCTGGGCTCTCGCTCTAGTATCGGGCCTGGGCTCTCGCTCTAGTATCGGGCCTGGGCTCTCGCTCTACTATCGGGGTTTGGGCTCTCGCTCTACTATCGGGGTTTGGGCTCTCACTCTACTATTGGGTTTGGGCTCTCGCACTACTATTGGGTTTGAACTCTCGCACTACTATTGGGTTTGGGCTCTCGCTCTACTATTGGGTTTGAACTCTCGCTCTAGTATCGGGCCTGGGCTCTCGCTCTACTATTGGGGTTGGGCTCTCGCTCTACTATTGGGTTTGAACTCTCGCTCTAGTATCGGGCCTGGGCTCTCGCTCTACTACTGGGGTTGGGCTCTCGCTCTACTATTGGGGTTGGGCTCTCGCTCTACTATTGGGGTTGGGCTCTCGCTCTACTATTGGGGTTGGGCTCTCGCTCTACTATTGGGGTTGGGCTCTCGCTCTACTATTGGGGTTGGGCTCTCGCTCTACTATTGGGGTTGGGCTCTCGCTCTACTATTGGGGTTGGGCTCTCGCTCTACTATTGGGGTTGGGCTCTCGCTCTACTATTGGGGTTGGGCTCTCGCTCTACTATTGGGGTTGGGCTCTCGCTCTACTATTGGGGTTTGGGCTCTCGCTCTACTATTGGGGTTGGGTTCTCGCTCTACTATTGGGGTTGGGCTCTTGCTCTAGTATCGTCCTGGGCTCTCGCTCTAGTATCGGGCCTGGGCTCTCGCTCTACTATTGGGTTTGAACTCTCGCACTACTATTGGGTTTGGGCTCTCGCTCTACTATTGGGTTTGAACTCTCGCTCTAGTATCGGGCCTGGGCTCTCGCTCTACTATTGGGGTTGGGCTCTCGCTCTACTATTGGGTTTGAACTCTCGCTCTAGTATCGGGCCTGGGCTCTCGCTCTACTACTGGGGTTGGGCTCTCGCTCTACTATTGGGGTTGGGCTCTCGCTCTACTATTGGGGTTGGGCTCTCGCTCTACTATTGGGTTTGAACTCTCGCTCTAGTATCGGGCCTGGGCTCTCGCTCTACTATTGGGGTTGGGCTCTCGCTCTACTATTGGGTTTGAACTCTCGCTCTAGTATCGGGCCTGGGCTCTCGCTCTACTACTGGGGTTGGGCTCTCGCTCTACTATTGGGGTTGGGCTCTCGCTCTACTATTGGGGTTGGGCTCTCGCTCTACTATTGGGGTTGGGCTCTCGCTCTACTATTGGGGTTGGGCTCTCGCTCTACTATTGGGGTTGGGCTCTCGCTCTACTATTGGGGTTGGGCTCTCGCTCTACTATTGGGGTTGGGCTCTCGCTCTACTATTGGGGTTGGGCTCTCGCTCTACTATTGGGGTTGGGCTCTCGCTCTACTATTGGGTTGGGCTCTCGCTCTACTATTGGGGTTTGGGCTCTCGCTCTACTATTGGGGTTGGGTTCTCGCTCTACTATTGGGGTTGGGCTCTCGCTCTAGTATCAGGCCTGGGCTCTCGCTCTACTATTGGGGTTGGGCTCTCGCTCTACTATTGGGTTTGAACTCTCGCTCTAGTATCGGGCCTGGGCTCTCACTCTACTATCGGGGTTTGGGCTCTCGCACTACTATTGGGTTTGAACTCTCGCACTACTATTGGGTTTGGGCTCTCGCTCTACTATTGGGTTTGAACTCTCGCTCTAGTATCGGGCCTGGGCTCTCGCTCTACTATTGGGGTTGGGCTCTCGCTCTACTATTGGGTTTGAACTCTCGCTCTAGTATCGGGCCTGGGCTCTCGCTCTACTACTGGGGTTGGGCTCTCGCTCTACTATTGGGGTTGGGCTCTCGCTCTACTATTGGGGTTGGGCTCTCGCTCTACTATTGGGGTTGGGCTCTCGCTCTACTATTGGGGTTGGGCTCTCGCTCTACTATTGGGGTTGGGCTCTCGCTCTACTATTGGGGTTGGGCTCTCGCTCTACTATTGGGGTTGGGCTCTCGCTCTACTATTGGGGTTTGGGCTCTCGCTCTACTATTGGGGTTGGGTTCTCGCTCTACTATTGGGGTTGGGCTCTCGCTCTACTATTGGGGTTGGGCTCTCGCTCTCTGGCTGTCTATTTCTCTTTGTATAGAGGAGCTCGGGGTCTTTCCTGTATCCGGTCTTGTTGCTGCTCTTCCCATATCTCCTCCATCTTTCTAACTCCCCCACCCCCCCCCCACTATCTTATAGAGATTTATTTTTCTTACTAAAAGTTGACCTGTTCTTGTTTCCTCCCATAGATATAATGGCCTCATATACATTCGTCCCCCTGGAGATGAGAGAGGAGCTGATGGCCGGGGTTGGTTATATTAAGACTCTGGCCAACAGATTCCAAAAACTGGACCCAATGAAGATCAATATATTCGGAGACAAGGTCTTAGAAATACTTTCCAAAAAATACACTGGACACTGGTACCCGGAGAAGCCAATGAGAGGTCAGGCCTACAGGTAACGCACTGCTCTGATATGTGGTAACATCATTCCAGAATTGATCCATCAGAATCTCCCATTTAGATCAGTTATCAAAATTCCTAAATCAGTAATTTGCCTAAAAGTTTCCCTCACTTGCTCATTGAATAAATGGAATAATTCCCGGTATATGAGCAGCAGCGTCCAGGAAAATACTACAAATGGTTTTCTGACTGATCTCTGACAATGTCATCCTGCTCCATAGTCGCTTCTAGAGAATTTCCTACATTGGGTTTTGGCATTTTCAAAAATTCTCCAATGTTTTTATATTGTTCCATTATAATTCTTTTTAGTAATCCCAGTTTTGTCTACTGGACATAATTCGAAAAATTCCAACATTGATCCATCAGCTTCTCACATAAATGACTCCATTGTTCTATTGGGAGATGTTTTATATCCATGTCCAGGTGTAGAATATTTCTGTATTTCAGCATTTTGCCATTTATTTTCCTCATTACTTTGTATGTCCATAAATTTCCCACCATCACATCTTTCGATAACTCCATATAGATGTATCCGGATATCTAGAAAACCCATCATGGATCCTCATCTCTAGACGACCTCATGCAGGTCCATCAGGATCTTCTCTCTAACGTGTAATATTTGCCTATTTCAGGTGTATCCGGGTGAACAGACATGACCGGGAGGAGACCATCCTGGAGGCCTGTGCCCATAGTGGCCTCAGCTACCAGGACCTGGCCCTCCCCAAGGAGATGACCCTGTGGATCGATCCCTATGAGGTCTCCTGCCGGTGAGTTGTCCCTCCTCCTGTAATACTCAGTAGGGCTGGTGGTGGATGTTTCCGGTACCAATGACCGTGTCTCACATTTCTTTCTATGTACAGATTGGGTGAGGATAATTATCCTTATACAGTAGCGAGCTTCCACCCAAAGAAGCCGCGTCTTCCCGATCGAGCAGGAGAGGAGAAGGTGTCATCTGGACCCGGTCCTGTCACTTCCTCCACCCCACCACCAGAAGATGGCGGCGCCACAGTCCCATCATCACCGAGTCTGAGTGGGGAAGACAGCGGTATAGAGGATGGGACTACTACCCCCACCAGACCAGGGAGCCGCAATGTGGACGACCCAGTCCCTATACCGGTGAGGAATGATTAACCTGACACTTGTAGCTGAGGGGTGATGACGCCCCGGGGGAGGTGGGGTATGGGGTGATGACGCTGTGGGGGTGCAGGGTGATGACGATCTCGGGGGTGCAGGGTGATGACGATCTCGGGGGGGGGGGGGGGGGGTGCGGGGTGATGACGCTGTGGGGGTGCAGGGTGATGACGATCTCGGGGGTTACAGCGAGATGAGTTCCTATGATTGATGTTGTTTCTTTTATTCTGTCTCCTCAGGCCCCCCGAGCTGTCTTCAGGACCGCGGCCCCCCTCTGGATCCCCGGGTGGAGGGCCCCACAGTTCTATCAAAATTCCCCTGAAGACCATCGGCAAGGATTCTGGGCACAGGAGGTGTGGGTAGCAGATCCTCTTGGCTGATAATTATTTAGGGTGGTTCCGGGCGGGGGGTGTATATATATATTATAGAGATGATTTTATTTATTTTTTTCGTAAAGAAGCTAAAAAACTGTAAACTTTTATATTGTAATAAACATCTGGAGATAAATCGGCTGCTATGTCTTTAATGAAGGTGAGACCACACCCCCTCCTATACATACACAAGGGGGCGCTGTGGTCAGTGGGTCTGGGGAGACCACACCCCCTCATATACATACACAAGGGGGCGCTGTGGTCACTGGATCTGAGGAGACCACACCCCCTCATATACATACACAAGGGGGCGCTGTGGTCAGTGGGTTTGGGGAGACCACACCCCCTCATATACATACACAAGGGGGCGCTGTGGTCAGTGGGTCTTTGGAGACCACACCCCCTCATATACATAAACAAGGGGGAGCTGTGGTCAGTGGGTCTGGGGAGACCACACCCCCTCATATACATACACAAGGGGGCGCTGTGGTCAGTGGATCTGAGGAGACCACACCCCCTCATATACATACACAAGGGGGCGCTGTGGTCAGTGGGTCTTTGAAGACCACACCCCCTCATATACATACACAAGGGGCGCTGTGGTCAGTGGGTCTTTGGAGACCACACCCCCTCATATACATACACAAGGGGGCGCTGTGGTCAGTGGGTCTGGGGAGACCACACCCCCTCATATACATACACAAGGGAGTGCTGTGGTCAGTGGGTCTGAGGAGACCACACCCCTCATATACATACACAAGGGGGCGCTGTGGTCAGTGGGTCTGGGGAGACCACACCCCCTCATATACATACACAAGGGGGCACTGGGGTCATTGGGCCTTTGGAGACCACACCCCCTCATATACATACACAAGGGGGCGCTGTGGTCAGTGGATCTGAGGAGACCACACCCCCTCATATACATACACAAGGGGGCGCTGTGGTCAGTGGGTCTTTGAAGACCACACCCCCTCATATACATACACAAGGGGCGCTGTGGTCTGTGGGTCTTTGGAGACCACACCCCCTCATATACATACACAAGGGGGCGCTGTGGTCAGTGGGTCTGGGGAGACCACACCCCCTCATATACATACACAAGGGAGTGCTGTGGTCAGTGGGTCTGAGGAGACCACACCCCTCATATACATACACAAGGGGGCGCTGTGGTCAGTGGGTCTGGGGAGACCACACCCCCTCATATACATACACAAGGGGGCACTGGGGTCATTCGGCCTTTGGAGACCACACCCCCTCATATACATACACAAGGGGGCGCTGTGGTCAGTGGATCTGAGGAGACCACACCCCCTCATATACATACACAAGGGGGCGCTGTGGTCAGTGGGTCTTTGAAGACCACACCCCCTCATATACATACACAAGGGGCGCTGTGGTCAGTGGGTCTTTGGAGACCACACCCCCTCATTTACATACACAAGGGGGCGCTGTGGTCAGTGGGTCTGGGGAGACAACACCCCCTCATATACATACACAAGGGAGTGCTGTGGTCAGTGGGTCTGAGGAGACCACACCCCTCATATACATACACAAGGGGGCGCTGTGGTCAGTGGGTCTGGGGAGACCACACCCCCTCATATACATACACAAGGGGGCACTGGGGTCATTGGGCCTTTGGAGACCACACCCCCTCATATACATACACAAGGGGGCGCTGTGGTCAGTGGATCTGAGGAGACCACACCCCCTCATATACATACACAAGGGGGCGCTGTGGTCAGTGGGTCTTTGAAGACCACACCCCCTCATATACATACACAAGGGGCGCTGTGGTCTGTGGGTCTTTGGAGACCACACCCCCTCATATACATACACAAGGGGGCGCTGTGGTCAGTGGGTCTGGGGATACCACACCCCCTCATATACATACACAAGGGAGTGCTGTGGTCAGTGGGTCTGAGGAGACCACACCCCTCATATACATACACAAGGGGGCGCTGTGGTCAGTGGGTCTGGGGAGACCACACCCCCTCATATACATACACAAGGGGGCACTGGGGTCATTCGGCCTTTGGAGACCACACCCCCTCATATACATACACAAGGGGGCGCTGTGGTCAGTGGATCTGAGGAGACCACACCCCCTCATATACATACACAAGGGGGCGCTGTGGTCAGTGGGTCTTTGAAGACCACACCCCCTCATATACATACACAAGGGGCGCTGTGGTCAGTGGGTCTTTGGAGACCACACCCCCTCATTTACATACACAAGGGGGCGCTGTGGTCAGTGGGTCTGGGGAGACAACACCCCCTCATATACATACACAAGGGAGTGCTGTGGTCAGTGGGTCTGAGGAGACCACACCCCTCATATACATACACAAGGGGGCGCTGTGGTCAGTGGGTCTGGGGAGACCACACCCCCTCATATACATACACAAGGGGGCACTAGGGTCATTGGGCCTTTGGAGACCACACCCCCTCATATACATACACAAGGGGGCGCTGTGGTCAGTGGATCTGAGGAGACCACACCCCCTCATATACATACACAAGGGGGCGCTGTGGTCAGTGGGTCTTTGAAGACCACACCCCCTCATATACATACACAAGGGGCGCTGTGGTCAGTGGGTCTTTGGAGACCACACCCCCTCATATACATACACAAGGGGGCGCTGTGGTCAGTGGGTCTGGGGAGACCACACCCCCTCATATACATACACAAGGGAGTGCTGTGGTCAGTGGGTCTGAGGAGACCACACCCCTCATATACATACACAAGGGGGCGCTGTGGTCAGTGGGTCTGGGGAGACCACACCCCCTCATATACATACACAAGGGGGCACTGGGGTCATTGGGCCTTTGGAGACCACACCCCCTCATATACATACACAAGGGGGCGCTGTGGTCAGTGGGTCTGGGGAGACCACACCCCCTCATATTCATACACAAGGGGGCGCTGTGGTCAGTGGGCCTGAGGAGACCACACCCCCTCATATTCATACACAAGGGGGCGCTGTGGTCAGTGGGTCTGGGGAGACCACACCCCTCATATACATTCACAAGGGGGCGCTGTGGTCAGTGGGTCTGGGGAGACCACACCCCTCATATACATACACAAGGGGGCGCTGTGGTCAGTGGGTCTGGGGAGACCACACCCCCTCATATACATACACAAGGGGGCGCTGTGGTCAGTAGGTCTAGAGAGACCACACCCCCTTATATACATACACAAGGGGGCGCTGTGCTCAGTGGGTCTGGAGAGTCCACCTACCCTCATATACATACACATGGGGGCGCTGTGGTCAGTGGGTCTTTGGAGACCACATCCCCTCATACACATACACAAGGGGGCGCTGTGGTCAGTGGGTCTGGGGGAGACCACACCCCCTCATATACATACACAAGGGGGCGCTGTGGTCAGTGGGTATGGGGAGACCACACCCCCTCATATTCATACACAAGGGGGCGCTGTGGTCAGTGGGTCTGAGGAGACCACACCCCTCATATACATAAACAAGGGGGCGCTGTGGTCAGAGGTTCTGGGGAGACCACACCCCCTCATATACATACACAAGGGGGCACTGGGGTCATTGGGTCTTTTTAGACCACACCCCCTCATATACATACACAAGGGGGCGCTGTGGTCAGTGGGTCTGGGGAGACCACACCCCCTCATATTCATACACAAGGGGGCGCTGTGGTCAGTGGGTCTGAGGAGACCACACCCCCTCATATTCATACACAAGGGGGCGCTGTGGTCAGTGGGTCTGGGGAGACCACACCCCTCATATACATTCACAAGGGGGCGCTGTGGTCAGTGGGTCTGGGGAGACCACACCCCTCATATACATTCACAAGGGGGCGCTGTGGTCAGTGGGTCTGGGGAGACCACACCCCCTCATATACATACACAAGGGGGCGCTGTGGTCAGTAGGTCTAGAGAGACCACACCCCCTTATATACATACACAAGGGGGCGCTGTGCTCAGTGGGTCTGGAGAGTCCACCCCCCCTCATATACATACACATGGGGGCGCTGTGGTCAGTGGGTCTTTGGAGACCACACCCCCTCATATACATACACAAGGGGGCGCTGTGGTCAGTGGGTCTGGGGAGACCACACCCCCTCATATACATACACAAGGGGGCGCTGTGGTCAGTGGGTCTGGGGGGACCACACCCCCTCATATACATACACAAGGGGGCGCTGTGGTCAGTGGGTCTTGGGAGACCACACCCCCTCATATACATACACAAGGGGGCGCTGTGGTCAGTGGGTCTGGGGGGACCACACCCCCTCATATACATACACAAGGGACCGCTATGGTCAGTGTGTCTGGGGAGACCACACCCCTCATATACATAAACAAGGGGGCGCTGTGGTCAGTGGGTCTGGGGAGACCACACCCCCTCATATACATACACAAGGGGGCACTGGGGTCATTGGGTCTGAGGAGACCACACCCCCTCATATACATACACAAGGGGGCGCTGTGATCAGTGGGTCTGGGGAGACCACACCCCCTTATATACATACACAAGGGGGCGCTGTGGTCAGTGGGTCTGAGGAGACCACACCCCTCATATACATAAACAAGGGGGTGCTGTGATCAGTGGGTCTGGGGAGATCACGGTTGGGGGGTGGGGGGGGTTATAGCCACAACTGAGGGAGAAGCTCCTCCTGCAATTTAGGACCTGCCACCAGGAACATGTGACCACAGGTCCTAAAACACATTACAATGCAGTAATTCAGATGAGATCTAGAGGGCGCTGTTCCTCCGCCTTACACATATACATAACATATGCCTAGAGCAGGATCGGGCATTGTGCAGCCGCAGGTCACATCCGGCACAGGGAGTATTCGGCACTATTGTTGTGGGTGGTCACGCGGGGACATTGGTGGCAGGACATGAGCTGGTGCTGTACAGCAGTAGTGATCGCGGCTTGTGTGCAGTAATACACTCCCTGCTCTGCCACTAGGGGCAGCACCGCTCCCAGCGCAGGCAACGTGAGGACGGCACCACCCGCCAGCGCTGGGCGTCCTAATGCTACATGAGGGGGTGACATTAAAAAACAAAGAGGGCATTATAAGAGGGGGCAGTATAAATGAGGGCACAAGGAGATGGGGCATTATATATGGGGGCATAATAAGAGGGGTATGATGAAGGGGGGCACCAGGTATTACATCTGAAAACATTCCACTTTCTCATATGACCACAGGGAACAATTAATTGCCCCCCCTGTATTTATATCTATCAACTCCAAAACCCCATAAGTCATTGCGCTATACATGGTGGTCCCCATGTGCTAGTCCTTACCTGTCACACTATATATTATATTTTGGCTGTTGCATATTTACCTGTATATAAGATACATGAATGGCGGCCTCCCCTGTAGTAAGATGGCGGCAGGGAGGTGACGTATCTCCTGCACCTCATGTCTCCCGCTGGCGCCATCTGTTGTGTATTTTCGGCTGCACATTAGGCATAGCTCCCAACCGTCCCGATTTTGCCAGGAAAGTCCCGTTTTTCTTACCTCTGCCCCACGTCACGGGCAGCTGTCAGATTGTCCCGGATTTCCCCCCAGGTCCCGCCCCCGCATAGTAAATACTTTCAAAGCCTGAACTATAGAATGGCTTCTACAGACATCGGGCAGGGAATCCTTTGGAGAGACGTGTCGGGTTAGCGGAGAGCAGGGACCACGTCATCAGTTTCAGATCAGCATCTCTCCATATTTGGTCTCCAGGGCTTCCCCAGACACAAGCTCTTTGCTTAATTAAATAAATATATGCCCAGTCTGGGATTCAAACTCTAGACCCTCTGCATTAGAGACAGGAGCCTCAATCCACTGAGCTATAAGCCCTGTGACTGTGTAGCTAATGATATTCTCAGGGGTTATTATTGTAATAATTGAGACAATTATTATTATTATAAATATTATTATTTTTATTATTATGGAGACGATTATTAGTAATAGTAAAAATAATAATAATCATCTCAATAATAATAATAGTAGTCTCAATAATTACAATAATCTCTGATTAAGATCCCTCTCTATATACCAAGGCATTAAATCATCTGTGTCACAGTGTAACAGTAGCAGTAACAGTTCTTAGTTACCAAAATTCCTCGACTGAATAATCACTGAGATCATAGCTCAGTTAGTGGAGGCGCTGTGTTGTTATTGTTCATGGTCACTGCAGGTTCTATGTTCAGTTCCAAGTCAGGAAAAAACATTTTTTTTATTATTGAGATGATTTATATTATAATAATACGGTTAAAATTTGGGGCGTGGTCAGGGAGTGATTGGGGGTGTGGCTTAGGGAGAGCGCTACGCTTGCCGCCATTTTGTCCCTCTTTCCCTATTACAAATGTTGGGAGGTATGGCATTAGGCCACAGTCGCTGATGTCCTGCAGTTTTCCAGGATCCCATGTGAGCGGTGCATGTACTAGAGGAGAACTATACACAGGTGTTACATCGCACCAGGTGACCCCCATATATTGGTCATTTGTGGACAGATGAATTTTGTGTAATGAAAAAATAACTTCATATAACTTTGGGTCGTGTTATTTATTCACCAGTTTTTTTAACAAATCAGATTATGTATCACTGATCGTGCGATGTTATGTATATACAACTATGGTGTTTTATGAAGTCACATGATTCGCATCACATGACATGGAGGAGTCACATGATTCGGATCACATGACATGGAGGAGTCACATGATTCGGATCACATGACATGGATGAGTCACATGATTCGGATCACATGACATGGAGGAGTCACATGATTCGGATCACATGACATGGAGGAGTCACATGATTCGGATCACATGACATGGAGGCCATGTTGCTTTTATGCTATATATATTCTTGCTTGTTTGTAACGTTCTCTCGCTAGAAGAAGGATCCGGCTACCTGGGCCCGAAATGGTTCTGATGGTAAATAAAGTATCCGACCTCTTTCACTTTCATTGGAGCGCTGCTATTTTTCTTTTTAGTACATATGTATATAATGGTATATACTCTACCTACTTACCTGAGCGGCTCCAGACTACTATCTCTACATCTCCTCTCTCTATATCCATGTCCTGTCTATCATCTATTATAGTAGGAAAAGCCGTTCTCCAAAATGTAACAAATGTTTCTCTTGTTCCATAACCGGACACTTATTATGTCACATTGTTACTTCTGGGCGGCGGCTTTTTCCTACCATTATATCTCCATCCATTATTATTCTTTTTAATGTTCCCATTTTGTGTCTATTGGCAATAACTCTAAAAATTCCATCAGCTTCTCACATAAATGACTCCATTGTTCTATCGGAAGATGAAAATATTCCCAACTTTTTATGTATTGGACCATTATCATCAAAACAATTCTTCAATGTTTATAGTCTGTAGATCCATCCGGATCTCTAGAAAACCCATCCTGGATCCTCATCTCTAGACGACCTCATGCAGGTCCATCAGGATCTTCTCTAGCAAGGCTCCTGGCTACAGACACCGGGGTGCAGATCCCCATGGCTGATGATTATGGGGGGTGCACATATAGAGCGATCACTGTATTTACTTTTTTTTAGACACAAAAACTGTAAAATAATTATTTTGTAATAAAAATCTGGAGATAAATCTTCTCCTCTGTCTCTAATGAAGGTGAGACCACAGCCCCTCCTCTTATATATACACAAGGGGGCGCTGTGGTCAGTGGGTCAGATATCACAACAGGAGGGAACTACAACCAGAACTACTGAGGGAGAACCACCTCCTGCAATTATGGACCTGCCGCCAGGAACATGTGACCACAGGTCCTAAAACCCAGTATAATGCAGTAATTTAGATCAGATCTAGGGGGGCGCTGTTACTCCACATTATTTCGTCTCGGACCTCAGTGGGCGCAGATCCGGAGTCCTCGCTATCCGAGGAGGGAGATGAGGTTTATTGCTGCTTCTCCCTTCTCCATTCCTCACTGCATCGCGCTTCAGGTCTAAAGGGGTTAATCAGACCTGTTGGGTCTGATCAGAACCAGTACAGCTGTGACCCACAACAGCCTCACAGGGGGGTCGCTTCCACCTGTAACTGGGGCTCTTATAGATGTACAGGGAAAACTTGTAAAAAAACAAATCATAAATAAAAATACAAAACTCCGCTCCTACACTACAAAAAATATCTGCCCCCATGTCCCCGAGACAAATTCTAATATATATATTAAAAAAAATAGGAAATTCATTAATAAATAATTATTAATAAATTAATAATTATGAAAATGAAAAAAAGTGTATATACATATAGATACTAAGCATTTTTTTTTCAATTAACCACAAAGAAAATATAGAATGAAAAAAAATCTTGATTTTTATTATGTTTTTTACTTGCTTTGTGACCCGTAAAACTCCACAAAAATGATTTAGGTAGCGAACAAAAAAAGTTCTGGCCCTTAGATGCCTGTGTATGAAAATTCACTAAAAATGCTGCAGCCATTAGAGGCTTTTCAGGGCGCGTCACTGAGGGGTTAATAATAATAATCTTCATATAGTCAGATAGTTATATATATAATAGATGGAGAAGTCACTTTATTGCTGCTTCCATATTGTGAATGTTAGATGTGAGATGGAGAGAAGATGCAGGAGATCTATAGAATAGAAGAGACCGGAGATACATTGTATCCGCTGCCCCCCCCCCCCCCCCGCTTCTTAGGAGACTGTTCACACTGTGCGACTCTAGATACCAGAGAGACACGAGGCATAAACCTTCATATTATCACTTTATAAAGCTCCTGGGATCATATTTCTGGGTTATTACAGGTGGATCATGTCCTGGATAGCGGCCGCCGCTCCTGGAGCTTCTTCTCTCTGGTTATTAGTAACTATGAGGTAGATAGATGATAGATATGATGTAGATAGATATAATACAGTAGATATCAGACAGGTGAGTCTCCAGTCCTGGGGGGGAGGGGGGCAGGTGTTGTAGGGACCCCTGTATGATGGGATGTTGTGGGCGGGGCCTGTGGTCAGCGAATAGACATGTGATATGTAAATGAGATGACACCGTCTAGGCCCCGCCCTCTGCCCCCTGCCCTGATATAAGCCGGCTCCTGCCTCCCTCCTCCCTCACTCCTGGTGAAGACCCTGCACAGCGCACACCTACCTCCACCATCACCTGTAAGGTAAGTGACCCCCAGGCACCTCAGGTCTCACTGCAGACCATGGAAGGTTCTCTACAGGTTTTATCTATTTCTTATACTTTACTTTCTTACTTTTGGAGCTTTAGCTTTTCCCTTATTTGTCTGTAATGAGGATCTTTCCTTCTTCTCTCACATCCATCATCATCTCATCATCATCTTATCTCTGCTTTCCTCTATTTTACTTTCTTACATGTGATTTATATTATAAATCTCATCTCTCCATCTCTCTATGGGGGTCATTTATCATTTCTTTCCCTTGTGGTTTGTGTTTTTGCCCCTTTTTGCTGTGTATTGGCTGTTTTGTGCCGATTTTGCTCCTTTTTGGAATGTTATGCTCCATGTTTGCCTCTTTACAGATGTTTGCACCTGATTTATTACTACTGCCCCTATATGGGTACAAATAATTTCGTAAGAATACGCCAGTCCTGACCGCACTTCGAAAAGGCAATGGAGGGATTTGTGCAACAAATTGCATCTTTTTTAAAACTTGCGCCTAATAAGGCTAAAAAAACCTGCATTTCACAAAGAGCCAAAACGACAAAGACAAAAAAATATACTCACAGCTAATGACCCCCAATCTCCTATCTTTCCATATATCCCGACATCCCATAGGGAAGGGGAACAACATTTTTGTTTATATATATATATATATATTTTTTTTTCTATTTTGGTTTCTTAATTTCATTCATTTCAATGTTATCTGTACATCTCATCTCTCTCCATCCTCTATCTATCTCTCATCTCTGTCTCTCTGTATCTCAGTCTTGGTACCACTTTAGTATCCGGGGCCTGGGCCCCTCGCTCTAGTATCCGGGGCCCCTCGCTCTAGTATCCGGGGCCTGGGCCCCTCGCTCTAGTATCCGGGGCCTGCACTCTCGCTCTCTGGGTGAATAATCCACCAGTTATTTATATATATGTATAACTTGTCATTTCCATCCACCAATTATCTATGAAGAAAGTTCTGGAACATTGGGGGTCATTTACTAAGGGCCCGATTCGCGTTTTCCCGACGTGTTACCCGAATATTTCCGATTTGCGCCGATTGTACCTGAATTGCCCCGGGATTTTGGCGCACGCGATCGGATTGTGGCGCATCGGCGCCGGCATGCGCGCGACGGAAATCGGGGGGCGTGGCCGAACGAAAACCCGACGTATTCGGAAAAACCGCCGCATTTAAGAACCGAAAATGTGTCGCTGGGGACCCGCTTACCTTCACTCAGACGGCCTCGGTGAATTCCGGCGCGTTAAAATGCTTTTCAGCGCAGCAGCGCCACCTGGTGGACGGCGGAGGAACTACCTTATTAAATCCCGGCCGGACCCGAATCCAGTGCAGAGAACGCGCCGCTGGATCGCGACTGGACCGGGTAAGTAAATGTGCCCCATTGTGTCTGCACATGGAAGTATTTTCTGGATTGCTGTGAGCGCTGCCTCCTCCATTTGTACATATGTAAGGTCCAAGCCCGGACTTGTGGCCCCCAACCTTGTAAGGTTCACCTTGCGCTGCCAGGACCTTCTCCTATCCATCTCTTCTCTCTCTCCGCAGTTTTTAGGGCGCTCCCTATTTCTCTTTGTATAGAGGAGCTCGGGGTCTTTCCTGTATCCGGTCTTGTTGCTGCTCTTCCCATATCTCCTCCATCTTTCTAACTCCCCCCCCCCCCCCAATATCTTATAGAGATTTATTTTTCTTACTAAAAGTTGACCTGTTCTTGTTTCCCCCCATAGATATAATGGCCTCATATACATTCGTCCCCCTGGAGATGAGAGAGGAGCTGTTGGCCGGGGTTGGTTATATTAAGACTCTGGCCAACAGATTCCAAAAACTGGACCCAATGAAGATCAATATATTCGGAGACAAGGTGTTAGAAATACTCTCCAAAAAATACACTGGACACTGGTACCCGGAGAAGCCAATGAGAGGCCAGGCCTACAGGCAACGCACTGCTCTGATATGTGGTAACATCCATCAGAATCTCCCATTTAGATCCATTACCAAAATTCCTAAATCAGTAATTTGCCTAAAAGTTTCCCTCACTTGCTCATTGAATAAATGGAATAATTCCCTGTATATGAGCCGCAGCGTCCAGGAAAATACTACAAATGGTTTTCTGACTGATCTCTGACAATGTCATCCTGCTCCATAGTCGCTTCTAGAGAATTTCCTACATTGGGTTTTGGCATTTTCAAAAATTCTCCAATGTTTTTATATTGTTCCATTATTGTTCTTTTTAGTAATCCCAGTTTTGTCTATTGGCAATGATTCTAAATATTCCAACATTGATCCATCAGCTTCTCACATAAATGACTCCATTGTTCTATCGGGAGATGAAAATATTCCCAACTTTTTATATATTGGACCATTATAATCAAAACAATTCTTCAATGTTTATAGTCTGTAGATCCATCCGGATATCTAGAAAACCCATCATGGATCCTCATCTCTAGACGACCTCATGCAGGTCCATCAGGATCTTCTCTCTAACGTGTAATATTTGCCTATTTCAGGTGTATCCGGGTGAACAGACATGACCGGGAGGAGACCATCCTGGAGGCCTGTGCCCATAGTGGCCTCAGCTACCAGGACCTGTCCCTCCCCAAGGAGATGACCCTGTGGATCGATCCCTACGAGGTCTCCTGCCGGTGAGTTGTCCCTCCTCCTGTAATACTCAGTAGGGCTGGTGGTGGATGTTTCCGGTACTAATGGCCGTGTCTCACATTTCTTTCTATGGACAGATTGGGTGAGGATAATTATCCTTATACGGTAGCGAGCTTCCATCCAAAGAAGCCGCGTCTTCCGGATCGAGCAGGAGAGGAGAAGGTGTCATCTGGACCCGGTCCTGTCACTTCCTCCACTCCACCACCAGAAGATGGCGGCTCCACAGTCCCATCATCACCAAGTCTGAGTGGGGAAGACAGCGGTATAGAGGATGGGACTACTACCCCCACCAGACCAGGGAGCCGCAATGTGGAGGACCCAGGCCCTATACCAGTGAGGAATGATTAACCTGACACTTGTAGCTGAGGGGTGATGACGCCCCGGGGGAGGTGGGGTATGGGGTGATGACGCTGTGGGGGTGCAGGGTGATGACGATCTCGGGGGTGCAGGGTGATGACGATCTCGGGGGGGGGGGGGGGGTGCGGGGTGATGACGCTGTGGGGGTGCAGGGTGATGACGATCTCGGGGGTTACAGCGAGATGAGTTCCTATGATTAATGTTGTTTCTTTTATTCTGTCTCCTCAGGCCCCCCGAGCTGTCTTCAGGACCGCAGCCCCCCTCTGGATCCCCGGGTGGAGGGCCCCACAGTTTAATCAAAATTCCCCAGAAGACCACCAGGAAGGATTCTGGGTACAGGCCCAGTGGGGGGCAGATCCTCTTGGCTGATAATTAGGGGGGGGGGGTCCGGGCGGGGGGTGTATATATATATTATAGAGATAATTGTATTTATTTTTGTTGTAAAGAAACTAAAAAACTGTAAATATTTATATTGTAATAAACATCTGGAGATAAATCGGCTGCTATGTCTTTAATGAAGGTGAGACCACACCCCCTCCTATACATACACAAGGGGGCGCTGTGGTCAGTGGGTCTGGAGAGTCCACCCCCCCCTCATATACATACACAAGGGGGCGCTGTGGTCAGTGGGTCTGGGGAGACCACCCCCCCTCATATACATACACAAGGGGGCGCTGTGGTCAGTGGGTCTGGGGAGACCACACCCCCTCATATTCATACACAAGGGGGCGCTGTGGTCAGTGGGTCTGGAGAGACCACACCCCCTCATATTTTCCAGAGAAAACTGGATCCCACACGAAATGTGATCAATAATTCCCCCAGATATATTCCCACAAGATAAGGATTTATGTCCCAGGTTGATGATTTAAAGGGAACCTGTCACCAGGAGACCCATTTTTAGCCCTCCCCCAGTCCCCACAGAGCATAGGACATACACTGCCAAAGTGTTTTTGTGTTAAAAATTGGTTTTACAGAAGATATGTTATATTGTACCTTTCATTAGCATCTGCTGTGTGACTAGGCAGTTGCCAAATGGGAGGGGCTGGAAAGGAGCAGTCCCCCCCCCCCCCACCCTTGGGAAACATGTGACCTTTTCAAATATATGAATAACTCCCCTCACTCGGGATTGGCTGTAGAGGAGCAGGGGGCGTCGCTAAGCCCAGTGATGGGAGTTATTCATATATTTGAAAAGGACACATGGAGGAGCAGTTTCCCAAGGTTGGGGGGGGGGACTGCTCCTTTCCAGCCACTCCCAAAAGGCAACTGCCTAGTCACACGGCAGATGCTAATGAAAGGTACAATATAACATATCTTCTGTAAAACCAATTTTTAACACAAAAACACTTTGGCAGTGTATGTACTATGCTCTGTGGGGACCGGGGGAGCGCTAAAAATGGGTCTCCTGGTGACAGGTTCCCTTTAATGCTACTAAATATTCATTATCTGCAACAAGAGATTTCTAATGTTCCACCCAAAGATCTCACTTGTATAGACAGAAAAGGGAATAAAATAATGACTATTCTAACGGGACTATGAGGATTTATAGATGTAGAAAACTTATCGAATGGAAAAGATAAACCAGGAACTGGGAAAGATCCGGAGACCAGATGTTTGGATCAGATCTAGAATTCATTATTTATTAATGTATCTTCTAATGGTTCTCCACAGAAAGTCCAAGAGACCGTAATCATCTTCTAACCGATCTCCACAGGAGGCTTATATGGATCAGACCCAGAGAAGTGGAGTAGGAGGAGAACCGGTGGAGGAGGCTTATATGGATCAGACCCAGAGAAGTGGAGTAGGAGGAGAACCGGTGGAGGAGGCCGGAGACTTCTCACATGTATCTGATGCTCCTCATATATTGTCATACATTTACTTGTTCCTCCCACAGAATAATCACCACGTGTCCTATGGTTCTGCCGGAGAGGAGGGAGGAACTTGGGGCCGGTGTGGACGGCGCCAAGACTCTGCTCAACAGCTTCTAGAAAATGGATCCGGTGCTGGTGGATTTATTCCGGGATAAACTGGAGGAAAGACGGGAGAAGAACATGAAAGGACAAACTAACGATCCACATTGGTCCATCCACAACTCAACACATCCCTATGACATCAACTATAATATTTGTGTTGGTGCTTTTGCCTATAATTGTCAGTTCCCGTACCCCCTCCCCATGATCTCTCCATCATCTCCCAAATTCATAAATTAAAGTTTTCTTTAAAAATGTTTCATATTAGGCAAATCCCCTTTCATTCCAGCTGTCCAGGGAATCTATACTGACACCTCCCAAAAATCCTACTTCCCTCCACCTCTAAACATTTTTTTGAGAAATTCCATAATATTCCATTGTCATGCACAATAAATCCAGCACAATTTGAATATTGGTCCATTTTTAGGAATTTAGGAATCTTGGCCTATAGGCACCTGCTAATATTCAAATTACTTGGTTTCTCCAAAAACTTCCCATCCACATCGTCTGCGAGGGGCTTTCTGCATTAATAAAGGGAAATGTGTTGAACTTGTGATACAAGTCTGTAGAATTAGCAGCCCCTGTAGGTGTCACCCCTGAGCAGGGGCACCCTATGGGTCCACACCTCCCAGATGACACCCCAGACAATAACCTATAGACAGTGTCACAGCCTGCAGGGACCTCTGAGGACTGAGAGCTGCAGGAGGGGGAGGAGAAGGTCCTGGAGAGTCTGGATGAGGTGAGACGTCTCGGCTCCTAATTACCTTCATCACTTGCCCCGCAGTCACATGTCCCCGGTGCACCCAGTCCCCCGGCAGCAGGGGGCAGCAGTGAGTCACTACAGTGAGTGGGGAGGACACTCTGCCCCTAGTACATGTGTATGACAGACGGAGATAACCGGCTCCTGCACTTTCCGGCTTTGGATGTGAATGTGGTCGTGACGCCAGCGGGGAGGAGGGGGGAGGGAGAAGCTTAGACATCACCGCGGGGTCAGCAGTCTCCTCCTGTATGTAAGGAATATGGAATAGACTCCAATACAGAGAGATGGCAGGAGAGCCAGGACAGGTGCAGGACCATCCCTCCTGCTGTCATGAACACATCGAGTACCAAATATACCAAGTAATCAAATATAATAAAGTAATAAAATATAAAACACATGAAATCACAATTCATCTCTATTACATATAATATCCGGGGTATCACACCCTGATAATATCTGCAGGTGGTGCTCAGTGTAATATCTGCTGGGAGGTGCTATCAGTGTAATATCTGCTGGAGGTGCTATCAGTGTAATATCTGCTGGGAGGTGTGGTGCTATCAGTGTAATATCTGCTGGGAGGTGTGGTGCTATCAGTGTAATATCTGCTGGGAGGTGTGGTGCTATCAGTGTAATATCTGCTGGGAGGTGCTATCAGTGTAATATCTGCTGGGAGGTGCTATCAGTGTAATATCTGCTGGGAGGTGCGGTGCTATCAGTGTAATATCTGCTGGGAGGTGCTATCAGTGTAATATCTGCTGGGAGGTGTGGTGCTATCAGTGTAATATCTGCTGGGAGGTGCTATCAGTGTAATATCTGCTGGGAGGTGCTATCAGTGTAATATCTGCTGGGAGTTGTGGTGCTATCAGTGTAATATCTCCCGGGAGGTGCTATCAGTGTAATATCTGCTGGGAGGTGCTATCAGTGTAATATCTGCTGGGAGGTGCAGTGCTATCAGTGTAATATCTGCTGGGAGGTGCAGTGCTATCAGTGTAATATCTGCTGGGAGGTGCAGTGCTATCAGTGTAATATCTGCTGGGAGGTGTGGTGTAATATCTGCTGGGAGGTGCTATCAGTGTAATATCTGCTGGGAGGTGTGGTGCTATCAGTGTAATATCTGCTGGGAGGAGTGGTGCTATCAGTGTAATATCTGCTGGGAGGAGTGGTGCTATCAGTGTAATATCTGCTGGGAGGTGCTATCAGTGTAATATCTGCTGGGAGGTGCTATCAGTGTAATATCTGCTGGGAGGTGTGGTGCTATCAGTGTAATATCTGCTGGGAGGAGTGGTGCTATCAGTGTAATATCTGCTGGGAGGTGCTATCAGTGTGCAACATCCTCCACCGGGGCCTAGCCTTTTCTCGGGGCCTGCAGGCAGCCGGGGCCCGCAGTACCTGAGTGGCTGGCGGTTGCGGCCTAGGCACACTAGTGTCACTGTGCTTGGTATGGGGGGACCGGAGGGCTGTCCTACAGCCTGGCAGGTCTCCAGCAGGGTGGTGTTGGCAAGAAATGATGAGGGAGAGGCTGCTATAGCGGATCTCCCTGGGGCAAACCTTTGGTGTCCAGAGTATGGGTCTCTGTGTGGTGGACAGGGTGCCCGGGATGGTGACAGCCGTAGTAGCAGGGACCAGACGGAGGCAGAGGTTGAACAGAAACAACTTACAGTTCTTTATTGGAACTGACAGGAACCGCAGCAACGTGCCTTTAACAGAGTGATGGAGTGCTGAGATGCTTTTGGAGGGAGCCTCAGGAGGTAGAGCGCCAGCCTGGATGCAGAGGGCAGGCTGGGAGGTAGCTGTGTCCTAGTAGGAAGCTTCAGCTTGTCCTGGA
The DNA here is from genome assembly GCF_040894005.1 of Engystomops pustulosus. NCBI lineage: Eukaryota > Metazoa > Chordata > Amphibia > Anura > Leptodactylidae > Engystomops > Engystomops pustulosus. The sequence goes on along the minus strand of NC_092416.1, from coordinate 7,705,245 downwards.
GTGCTTCAGGTATCACCCTTGAAGGTAGGATGATACCCCTTTCCTCACTAACTCTAATCTATTAGCTCCACTCTTCAGAGGCAGGGGCTAGGCTCTTCCTGCTCTTATCTGGTATGCTGGCTAAATAGAGTCTGGACTGGGGTAACCCAGTCTGCTTCTCTTCTCATCTGAGCTAGGCTAAACTAGTCTCTAGCTGTTCTGATCTTGTGCCCTGCAGACCCAGAGGGTCTGACTGGAACTGGTCTCTTCTCCCTCCTGGGAGAGACTACTTTTTCTGGAAGGTTCCTGACAGGGTCTTGTAACTCCCCTAGGTCAGGTGGTGGCTGTTCCTCCAATTACATCTCAGCTTACATTGGACAGAATGCAATACAAGTGATTGGACGACAGATCTTGCATCATACAAAACACTTAACTCCTGCCTTGCCAGGCAGGATCTACCACTGCAATGTCCCCTGTGTGATGTAGTGACATGCTGTGGGACGTATTCGCAAGCACTCCTTCGCCTTGCATCGGCGAGGGTGTTGCAAGTGTAATATCTGGGGAAGCTGTGGTGCTATCAGTGTAATATCTGCTGGGAGGGGCTATCAGTGTAATATCTCCCGGGAGGTGCAATCAGTGTTATATCTGCTGGGAGGTGCAATCAGTGTATTATCTGCCGGGAGGTGCGGTGCTATCAGTGTAATCTCTGCTGGGAGGTGTGGTGCTATCAGTGTAATATCTGTTGGGAGATGTGGTGCTATCAGTGTAATATCTGCTGGGAGTTGTGGTGCTACCAGTGTAATATCTCCTGGGAGGTGCTATCAGTGTAATATCTGCTGGGAGGTGCTATCAGTGTAATATCTGCTGGGAGGTGTGGTGCTATCAGTGTAATATCTGCTGGGAGGAGTGGTGCTATCAGTGTAATATCTGCTGGGAGGTGCAGTGCTATCAGTGTAATATCTGCTGGGAGGTGCTATCAGTGTAATATCTGCTGGGAGGTGCTTTCAGTGTAATATCTGCTGGGAGTTGTGGTGCTATCAGTGTAATATCTGCTGGGAGGTGTGGTACTATCAGTGTAATATCTGCTGGGAGGAGCGGTGCTATCAGTGTAATATCTGCTGGGAGGTCCTATCAGTATAATATCTGCTGGGGGCTGCGGTGCTATCAGTGTAATATCTGCTGGGAGGTGCTATCAGTGTAATATCTGCTGGGAGGTGCTATCAGTATAATATCTGCTGGGAGGTGCTAACAGTGTATTATCTGCTGGGAGGTGCTATCAGTGTAATATCTGCTGGGAGGTGAGGTGCTCTCAGTGTAATATCTGCTGGGAGGTGCGGTGCTATCAGTGTAATATCTGCTGGGAGGTGCTATCAGTGTAATATCTGCTGGGAGGTGCTATCAGTGTAATATCTGCTGGGAGGTGCTATCAGTGTAATATCTGGAGAAGCTGTGGTGCTATCAGTGTAATATCTGCTGGGAGGTGCTAGCAGTGTAATATCTGGGGAAGCTGTGGAGCTATCAGTGTAATATTTGGGGAAGCTGTTGGGCTATCAGTGTAATATCTGCTGGGGGGTGCTATCAGTGTAATATCTGCCGGGAGGTGCTATCAGTGTAATATCTGCTGGGAGGTGCTATCAGTGTAATATCTGCTGGGAGGTGCTAGCAGTGTAATATCTGGGGAAGCTGTGGAGCTATCAGTGTAATATTTGGGGAAGCTGTTGGGCTATCAGTGTAATATCTGCCGGGAGGTGCTATCAGTGTAATATCTGCTGGGAGGTGCTATCAGTGTAATATCTGCTGGGAGGTGCTATCAGTGTAATATCTGCTGGGAGCTGTGGGGCTATCATTCTAATATCTGGGGAAGCTGTGGTGCTATCAGTGTAATATCTGGGGAAGCTGTGGGGCTATTACTTACCTCATGGGATAAGTCTGTCAGGACCTGTAGTGTGTAGTTTGCTCTTTGAGGCCGCGGTCACACGATCCGCTAGGCGTCCGTTCATAACGCGACGCTAGCGCACAGGGGGCGGTCCTCGGCCCGACCGCACATGCGTTAACAGGGAAACGCATGCGATTGATAAGCCGATCGCATGCGTTTCCCTGTTAACGCATGTGCGTTCGGCCCGAGGACCGCCCCCTGTGCGCTAGCGTCGCGTTATGACGGACGCTTAGCGGTACGTGTGACCGCGGCCTGACTCTTTGTGAATACTGGACCCACATTTTCACCAGTTCTGTCTGTGGATCAGAACCATTTGGTAGAACTCTGTGTCCCGGTTCTTGCTGTGGTGTCTCTGGGCTGGAGGCCACACCTGGGGTGGTGTTCTGATGATTGACAAGAAGCCGCCTCCCTGGGCTGGGGGTGTGTCTCTGGAGCCTGGACCAATCAGCTGCAGGGGCGGGTCCTGACCCTCCATATATACTCAGGTGTCCTCAGTCTGGACCTGCTGCTGCTGGTTCCTCTGGGTCACTGGTTCCCTGCTGATAATCCTGGTCCTGGGATGTGAGTTGGATCCTCCTTGGGATGTTGGGGGCTCGGAGCGACCCCCAGGTGCAGGTAACCCCTGGGGGGCAGATTATTATTGGGTCCAGTCCTCAGGTTCTTATCACTTTCCTTTATGTTTGGAATGTTATATAATGATACATTTCTCGGGGACGATCTCTTGGGTTCAGAGCATGAAGGTTCTATGATTAAAGGGATTGTCCATTCAGCACATTAACCCCTTTCCATAGGATTGGGCCAGACCTGCTGATGGTGGGGCTCAGTGATGGGACCACCATGGACCATGAGAATAGGGGGAGGGGCTAACTCATTGTCACTGGACAATCCCTTTAAATAAATGAAGAGGCTTCAGTGGTCCTTATGAAAAATACTCAGATTAACCCCTTGCTGATCAACACCAGCCAACACTTCATGGTAACTTGTGTCCTGCACCCACTAGAGGAGCCTGTGATGTGGGTGCTTGTCCCCTGGTGGTTTTCGAAATCAGTGGCAGGTGTGGATTATAGCGGTGGAACTTTTTTCTCTTTACGTCTGGTTTTGGCATCAAACTACATCTTAATGTGTGAACGCGCCCCAATGGCGTCTGCACGCGCTCAGTGTAAGGGTTTTGTATGTGAGGACGTGTAGCGCAGGATCTGTGTGTTATCCGCTCTGGACCTTTCCTGGTCATAACGAAGATACTGATGCAGAACCCTGACGAAATGCGGATCATGTGCAGTAGTGATGGGAATCCAGGAGGGTCTGTGTATGTAATGCAGGAGGGTGGCACGTGACCACTAGGGGGCACTCTGTGTATGTAATGCAGGAGGGTGGCACGTGACCACTAGGGGGCGCTCTGTGTATGTAATGCAGGAGGGTGGCACGTGACCACTAGGGGGTGCTCTGTGTATGTAATGCAGGAGGGTTACACGACCACTAGGGGGCGCTCTGTGTATGTTATCCTGGAGGGTGGCACGTGACCACTAGGGGGCACTCTGTGTATGTTATCCTGGAGGGTGGCACGTGACCACTAGGGGGCGCTCTGTGTATGTTATCCTGGAGGGTGGCACGTGACCACTAGGGGGCGCTCTGTGTATGTTATCCAGGAGGGTGGCACGTGACCACTAGGGGGCGCTCTGTGTATGTTATCCAGGAGGGTGGCACGTGACCACTAGGGGGCGCTCTGTGTATGTTATCCAGGAGGGTGGCACGTGACCACTAGGGGGCGCTCTGTGTATGTTATCCAGGAGGGTGGCACGTGACCACTAGGGGGCGCTCTGTGTATGTTATCCAGGAGGGTGGCACGTGACCACTAGGGGGCGCTCTGTGTATGTTATCCAGGAGGGTGGCACGTGACCACTAGGGGGCGCTCTGTGTATGTTATCCAGGAGGGTGGCACGTGACCACTAGGGGGCGCTCTGTGTGTGTGTAATGCGGGAGGCGCCTCCAGGACTACTTGTGGCTCTTTAGATGTTACTCTATGACCGGTGGGCGATGCCTTTGTTGATGGAAAACCTCTTCTGTGTCTGAACAGATCCAGGTGTATCTCAGACTGTAAGTGCTTCATTCATTGTGTGTTTTCTGGTTGGGTGCCCCTGAGCAGGTAACATGCGGGTGCTCGCTGCTGGAGGTCTAGTAGGGTCTCTTGTTAGAAGTTCTCCTGATATGGATGTGTTGGACTATTGTGGTCACCTCCTCCTGCTCTTTGGTGCTTCCAATACTCACCAAGTCACTAAGGTGTCTGACACCTATAGGGGGCGCGGAGCCTTCTCCCCTCTGCTGTACATTGTCTCACTGATGGGTGTTTATATTTATTTTTTATCTCCTGTTTGGAGCCGGAGTTTTGGATTTTTATCCTTTTCTGGAAAGACTAAATGTTTAGTTTTGGGTAGAGAGGACTTTATGTTGGAGCTGGCAGCAATCACTGGTGGTCTGCACTCCTCACCCCTGTCCTAGTGCAGCAGTATATAGCTGGGTATCTATATTGAGTTCCTGTGTCGGTGACTGGCAGTAATTGTACTTCACGGCCATCTTGGTTCTGACCCAGTTAGTATGACATTACCTTTAGCTGTTTGTCTGTCTGTATTCTTTTCTTTTGCTGTGCACTTACCAGTGTAGGGACTGCCGCCCAGTTGCCGCCTGTGATTTAGCGCAGGGCCTGGCAAGTAGGTAGGGACAGGGGTTGTGGGAAGCTCAGGGGGTCACTTTCTCACTCCTAGCACAACAGAACATCAAACCCTACACTAGTATGGAGGCCACAGATGCATTGTTCTGTCTGCTGCAGATTTGTGATGTGTACTGCTGCAGGAACAGGGGGACAGCGCCTCCAGCAGGTCAGCATCTAGGGGTAAATTCAGCTTTTGTATTTCCGGTCCCAGTAATTTCATAGTAACGTCTCTTTTGCTTGGAGACCCCCAGGTGAGGGCGTTTTCTGTGCCTTTTGATGCTTAACAATTTTTGTAGATTTGTATTTATGTGGATATTGTACAAGGACCCTGACAAGGCGGCACGTGCCGAGCCACTGATGTGTCTGTGCCGGGGAAAGGCTCCTGTAGAGGATTAATGTACTGAATGTAGAGCAATTACCCCTCCTAGGGCGCAGTTCAGACTCGGGTTTGTTGCCTTCACTGACCTTTATCAGTAATGCTAATCCTAGTGTGGGAATAGAGGAGACTTCAGAAATACCGGACTGTTCTCCCATCCGCTTCTTTACCTTCCACTCCAACAAAATAAACCCCAAGCCCTCATCCTGCGCCCCAAGTGTTGGTGTTGTGCTGTACATTATGTAGATAATGGGAGTTGTAGTAGTACAAAGCTGTATCCCATGATACTGGTGCTGGGGTCGTAGTCTCCAGATGCCACCTATCCCCTGGTCAGTGTCTCCACAGATGGAGGTGGTAAGTCTCTGGTATAAGGATGACTTCTCGTGGTGGAGTAGTTGACCAGTCTATAGCTGGATCCTTCTCCTGAGATCTTGAAGTGAGTCTTTCTTGGGGTGACACGGCCACTGCTTTGTATTGCACATGAGACCCTGCGCTGCTCCGATATGTAATCGCCTCTGCTCCGATATGTAATCGCCTCTGCTCCGATATGTAATCGCCTCTGCTCCGATATGTAATCGCCTCTGCTCCGATATGTAATCGCCTCTGCTCCAGGCCTGGACGAGTAATCGGAGAGACTCCTGGTATTGAAGGTTCTCTCCTTTATTATTGAGCTATATGGAGCCCTCTTGGTTATTGTGCTTGGCTTATTCTTCATGGAGAAGGAATGACCTACCCTCCAAGTAGTGAAGATTTGTACCGGATTCGCCATGGAGAGCAGCAGAGTGCTGTGTCTTATATCCCATTATAATAGTGACCTGCAGATCCCCCATAGTGAGGTCCTATGGAGAAATGTGCAGCCGCTGGGAGATCTTTCCTTTCATGTGTAATATCAGATCGGTGCGAGTTCATGCGCTGATGGAGTCTCTGGATGTTTCCCCGACATAAAGGCCTGTGGTTGGACACTGCTGACACATAAGGCACCACATTAGAGGACCTGCAGGAGAAGGTCCCTGGATCTCATGTACCTGGTCCCCTGTGTGAATGTGCTGCATGTGTTACACCCGCTTTGCCGGCAGGTGAGGGGACATTTTCTGATGGGGGTCTCAGGGCTCCGGACAACCAGTTGTTTCAGGTTTGGTGGTTGCCGGAAGGACAGGAGAGGAGGGACCGGGAATATTTCTTTTAGTGTTGTGTCTTTATGTAGGATCGGTTGGAGTTCCCTGGAATGTGACGTAGGATCTCCAGTTGTGGCTGTAAGTGACTACTAGGGGCACTCTGGCCTCCTGTGGGGTCTCCTTATATGTGAGTAAATCATCTGTTGTTGACTGCCTGCATATCTTTTCCTGTAACCTGGGTAGGCCCACCCAACTGCCCCTTTAACTCAACTAAAAAAAGACCAGACACATTTAATCTTTAACTTTGTGGTATGACGACGAGAGAGTTGGGCACAGCTGTATTTAACTATGTAACAAATAACTTCTACTGTTAAATATAACAGACAAACCCGGGCACCTGTGTACCCGCCTGTCATAGGGCAGGTAGGTCTCAAACTCAATAAAAACCACCAGCTGTTGCAGTAACCTGGGAGCAATGGGCTTGCTGGGTGTTGTGGTGTCACGTGACGGTACGCAGCCCTAGAGTTCCCAAGTACCACACGGACCCCTTCAGTTCTTCCGGATCACCTTAGTGCAGTGTGCAGGGTAAATAACTTCTATCACAAAGTTCAGGTGAACCAGGTGCTTCTTACTGAATGTGGTGCCAGAAAACTCAGTCCTGTGTAATATAACAGTTCCTTATCGGAGTATAGCTGATAGATTCTCCAGTAATCTCCTTCACTCTCTCTCTCGGGATGGGTAGGCAAGGATTAAGGAAACAGTCTCTTGTGCCGGTTAGGAAAATGGAGGCTCCTAGCTCAATGACTTTACTGCAATCCAGAGGAATTCCACAGCTTGGCTGTGAGGCGGTCCGGTTCGATTAACGGATCCGTCTTAAGCGTACTGCGCTGGGGAACCAACAATACTCGGCAGAGAAGCCCTTGACTCAATGTTATCTTTGATGAATAACTGCAGGAATGTCTTAAAGAAAAATACCAAAATTTCCTCCTGGTTGCGGAGCTGGTCCCAAAAGTTCATGTAGTATACTTTGAATCAAAATAGCAAATCTGAGTCTTTGACTCTAGCCACCAGGGCAGCGGCTTAAGGTAGGTTATGGATGGAGAGAGCAGGAGCAGGCCTCTGGCCTGGCTAAGGCCCAGCACACACTACCTGTGTAGGTCCAGGAAAAACTAACCAAAAACCCACCTCCTACAGGGGTGTGGACCTTGCACAGGGTCTCCCCAGCCAAATAGCAGGGAGCCTTATGTAAACACACTATGTAAGGATTTCACACAGGGACTTCCGAGGGTTCTAGAAGATTCTGAGTGAATCCAAGAGAGAGAGGAGAGAAGATCCCTACAGTGACCTATCAGCTCTTGCATAACTGTAGCAATCACATTTCAATCACCATGTCAAGACAGTATAGGAAGTATAAAACAATATCAACCTGAAAATAGGTGTATTTGTGCAAACCTGTAAAACAGTGCGATACATTACCTATACAGTGCGATACATTACCTATACAGTGCGACTAACACCTGCCATCAAAGGTACAGGAAAACCCTAAACATACCAGAGTGGCCCCTCTGTGATTCTAATATCACAGTGCAGTGACCCAAAGAGGGAAGGGAGGGCAGGAAGATCCGCAGGAAAGAGGGTGAGTCCACACTTGCAGCCCACCCCTTAATACCACCCACACCTGTAGCCCATGCACCCAGAAATAAACTAACTTCTCTTAAAGGGGCCGTGCTGCACCTGCTAAAAACCTCACTAACTTTTATGCCCAAACTTGCAGGCAGTCATTAGCCTGTAGGCGCTTAGCCGTGGGGCTATCAATCTTATTTGGTCATCAGTCACTTTTGGTTTGTAGCCCAACGGGAGAAATTCAGACCTGAGCTCCAGGAGGTGTTTTTCCAGGTCTGTCTTGTCTGAGCAGAACCAGTTGTAGTGTATGGCCTGGCTGTGTATGATGGATACGGATGTAGTGTATGACCTGGCTGTATATGATAGATACGGATGTAGTGTATGACCTGGCTGTATATGATGGATACGGATGTAGTGTATGGCCTGGCTGTATATGATGGATACGGATGTAGCGTATGGCCTGGCTGTATACGATGGATACGGATGTAGCGTATGGCCTGGCTGTATATGATAGATACGGATGTAGTGTATGACCTGGCTGTATGTGATACACTCTTGTATGTTTGGGGTGGAAGCTGTTATTTCTCAGGTAGGTCGTTCTGTCTGTGGTTAAGCTTCTGTCTTTTAATCTGTATTGTGGAATCCAGAAAGTACCTCATCTGAATAGCTTCGTTTCAGATTGATGAGGGGTGAGTTGTTGTAGCTCTCATGGAATTGAATCAGGACCTCCTCACCTGCCGTCCAGATAATCAGAATATCCTCAATATAACGGAGGTAGATCATGGGCTTTGTGGTGCATGTGAATAAGTAAGGGCCTTCCAGTTCAGCCATAAAAGATCAGCATACTGTGGTGCACACCCCGACCCCATTGGTGTTCCCGTACGCTGTAGGTACAGATCCTCTCCGGATGAGAAATAGTTGTGGCTGAGCACACCTTGTATGAGATCTGAGATCTGAGACCTGTTCTGTAGGTAGGTTGTGCTTCTCCATGTGTGCCCGGCATGCTGCTATTCCATCTATATGGGGGATATTAGTGTATAGAGATTACACATCATGGGGGGGCTGTAATCTAAGTTTTTTTGTTGTCCTTTGATCACTGCCGGTTGTGTATAAAATGCTGTGAATTGTTCCATGCATAACCTGTCTGACAGAACTGGTGTTCTCCAAAGCTCCTCCATCAAATGTTCCCTCTTCGGGGCAGTGTTGGGCATTGTTTGGTTGGAGGGTGATGACCTACAGAAGTCGTCGTCCTGCAGAATTACAGAACATGAAATGTAGTTAGTTGGGTTTTCTTCTCACAAACTGTAGAAAGATCTGAACCTTTGAGGGTTACTGGTGAATGACCAAGTATTGGAGGGGCTATGCACTGGCAGACTTCATGTGGGTTCATCCATAGTGTCATCTCTGGACAGGTCCTGGTACGGCAGGCTACCGGGGACACAAGCTTCTGAGATGGTCTCACATCTATTGATCCTGATACATCCGTATGACAAATAGTAGAAGTTGCTCAGATGCTGGTGACCTATATTGAGGTTTATAGAGTTCTTACCGATATCTAAATATTCTTTACCTGCCCAATTTGTAATTGTGTTGGAGTCTTGTATTCAGCTTGAAGACAGGAAGCCCTGGAGCTCCATGATGTTGGACTTTCTTGAGATTGAGTGGTGGAATCTTCTATAATTTCCAGGTGCTCCTGGAGACCTTTAAAGCAGCAGGTGGTCATCTGCCATGTCTCAGTGATGCCCACTATTGTATTTCCCTTCCAACACTAAGACTTCCAGTTCCTCCATCTTATGGGGCTCCTGGCAATATTGTACATGCACTGTATCTGGGTTTTCACTGTTCCTCTGGTTCATAAGAACTTAACCCCCCCCCCTCCATGTAAATGCTTCCAGGAGGTGCTGGGACAGTGCCACCAAATTAGTTTCATGAACCTTTGTCACATTATCCTGTTGGCAGGTCCTTCAGACTTCAATCTAACTTTTTTTTTTGCATGAAAAATGGCAGCTGGTGGTTCTGATTAGTTGTAGCTGTGCCCAGAGCACCCTGTTATGTATACAAGAGGCAATGTCTCACTTATTGGACAATGAAGGTTTAACTTTGGAACTTCTACACTTGTGGGGTTAGTAGTCCCATTACTATTAGTATCTACTCCGGTTTGTTCCCCACTCGCTGATAATGGGACTGTGGAGCAAGTGATGGGACTGGAACCAGATGACATTTGCTGCTCTTCTACTGGATCCGGAAGACGTGGCTTCTTTGGATGGAAGCTCGCTACCGTATAAGGATAATTATCCTCACCCAATCTGTCCATAGAAAGAAATGTGAGACACGGCCATTAGTACCGGAAACATCCACCACCAGCCCTACTGAGTATTACAGGAGGAGGGACAACTCACCGGCAGGAGACCTCATAGGGATCGATCCACAGGGTCATCTCCTTGGGGAGGGACAGGTCCTGGTAGCTGAGGCCACTATGGGCACAGGCCTCCAGGATGGTCTCCTCCCGGTCATTCCTGTTCACCCGGATACATCTGAAATAGGCAAATATTACACGTTAGAGAAGATCCTGATGGACCTGCATGAGGTCGTCTAGAGATGAGGATCCATGATGGGTTTTCTAGAGATCATGATAACTCCATCTAAAGATGTGAAGGACCAAGATGAGAAATTTATGGACAAGGCATGAAATGTGTGGAGTAAAAATGGCAAATTGCTTTTTGACCAATGCAGAAATATTCTAGAACTGGACATGGACCCATGGGGAGAATTATTATGGTTTCTATAGGTCCAGTAGAACAAATTGTGACTGTTTTTAGCTTCTTGTAGAACATTAGTCATTTATCTGAGAAGCTGATGAGTCAATGATGGAATTTTTAGAATTGTTTCCAATAAACCTGAGATTAAAAATAATAACAATATAAAACTACCATTACACAATGCAGGAAATTCTCTACAACTGACCGGTTCTCTACAAGACATTTAGAGATGAATCAGGAAATTATTTGTAGTAATTTACTGGTTGTTAATAGAGCGATGGGACATTTTGCTAATTTTTTTTGATTCTTCTGGCCATATGTAGGGATTGATTCCAGATGGGAGGGAAAATATTGGGGAAAGTTGTCAATGAGCAAGTGAGAAACTTTTGGGCAAACTAGAGATTTGGGTAATTTTAGGAATTTTGGTAACTGATCGAAATGGGAATCTTTAAAAAATGTTACTTTTTATATTCTATCTTTGACGTGTAACAAATCCAGGAATTTTTAGAGCTGCTAATGGAACAATATTGTAATTCTGTTACCACCTATCATACAGATCAGGGAGTGACCTGTAGGCTCGGCCTTTCATTGCCTTCACTAGATACCAGTGGTCGGTGACTTTTAGTAAAGCATTTCTCTGGATATCTCCACCATGGCCACATCCAGTTCATGGAATATATTGGCCAGAGTTCTAATGTATCCAACTCCGGCTCACAGCTCCTCATCTCTACTGGGACGGCGGCCATCTTATCTCTAAGACATTGGGCATCATCACTGTGCCCCCACAAGTGTCAGACTGTAGAAGGAGGGTAAAGCATTCCTCACCTGTGAAGGTAGAGTTCTCCCATATTCCGGCTCCATGCTCTTGTGGGGGTAGAAGTCCCATCGCTGGCATCTATACCGCTGTCTGTTTCTTCCCCACTCAGACTCGGTGATGACTGGACTGTGGAGCCGTCATCTTCTGGTGGGTGCGGAGGAAGTGACAGACTTGGAACCAGGTACTTTTTACTTTCATAGGATCTTGATGAAGGGGAATTCCTTGGGTTGATGCTCACCACCGTGTATGGATAGGCGTCTTCTCCCAGTCTTCACATTGTGGTCTTGCACATCTATTGATCCTGATGCATCTGAATGGTAGATGTTGGTGATCAGATGCCTGTGACCTATATTGAGGTTTATAGAGTTCTTACCCTGCAATCCTGCCCAATATGGTATTGTTAGATATTTCTCATTTAGCTCGAAGGCAGAAATCTCTTTGGGGCACCATTGATATTGGACTTGAGATTGTTGGGTGGTGCTGAAATGTTCTATAATGTCTTCTTGTGAGGCTCCTGGCAGTGGTGTACACACACTTTATCTGGGTTCCCACTTTTCCTCTGATTCCTAAGAACTTGACAATCCCCATTAAAAAAAAATGTAAATGCTTCCTGGAGCTGCTGGAACAGTGTCAACTCTTTTCTATCTAACACTTTTTTTTCATTGTATGATAAATGGCAGGTGGTGGCTCCCCAAGTACTTATGGTTATTGCCCCATTTGACCCCTTGCCCACAGCACCCTGTTATGTATACAAGGCATGTGGTCTCCTTGGTAAAAACACTGCAGAAGGTTTTTTTTTTTTTTCTTGTCAAAGAAATAATGCTCTGATATATCTCCAACCCCCCCAATAATCGGCCATGGGGATCTGCCCCTTTGTAAAGGTTTCTATATATTTGGAGCCTTTCTTTGGGAGCTGAGGTAAAACGGAAAGTTTTTGGTTTAAAAAAAAAGAGCAGATTTAATAATCACAGGAAGTAGAGATGAAAATGAATGAAAAGGGTGCAAACGGCAAACAAGTCCAGATAAAAGTTTAGCAAAATAATGAAGTTACCAGATAAGTATAGAGTGATGGGTGGAAGGGTTTGAGGCCTCCTCAGCCGAGCTCATGTAGGAGGAGCTCCCATAGACTTGTATTACATCCTAATATTCTCCTGTTTCCACCATGTAAGGAGGACCTTGCACTAGGCCAGACATCATGGCTTTTCTATAGTTCCTTATGTTTAGGACCAAGTGGATCATAAAGCTGATGGAATATTGTGGATATAACATCATGTTCACCACATTCTGGTCTCTCATTTTGATGGATTTGCCAGATGCACTAATGTATTTTTGGACCATGTTTAGCTGCATGTGAGTTGGTTGGTCAGAAGATTGTTAAATATTAATTGATATTAACCCCCCCCTGATTTATGACTTGTAACCTTTCCAAAAATAACCTTCCAGACATTATATATAGTGTGACAGTTAAGGACTAGCACATGGGGACCACCATGTATAACGCAATGACTTATGGGGTTTTGGAGTTGATAAATATAAATAGGAGACCCCCTCCATAACAGGGGGGGGCAATTAATCTTTCCCTGTGGCCACATGAGAAAGTGGAATGTTTTTAGATGTAATACCTGGTGCCCCCCTTCATCATACCCCCTCTTATTATGCCCCCATATATAATGCCCCATCTCCTTATTCCCTCATTTATAATGCCCCCTCGTGTAGCATTAGGACGCCCAGCGTTGGCGGGTGGTGCCGTCCTCACGTTGCCTGCGCTGGGAGCGGTGCTGCCCCTAGTGGCAGAGCAGGGAGTGTATTACTGCACACAAGCCGCGATCCCTACTGCTGTACAGCACTAGCTCATGTCCTGCCACCAATGTCCCTGCGTGACCGCCCACCACAATAGTGCCGAATACTCCCTGTGCCGGATGTGTTCTGCGGCTGCACAATGCCCGGTCCTGCTCTAGGCATATGTTATGTATATGTGTAAGGCAGAGGAACAGCGCCCTCTAGATCTCATCTGAATTATTGCATTATACTGTGTTTTGGGACCTGTGGTCACATGTTCCTGGCGGCAGGTCCTTAATTGCAGGAGGAGCTTCCCCCTCAGTAGTTGTCTCCCCAGACCCACTGACCACAGCGCCCCCTTGTGTATGTATATGAGGGGGTGTGGTCTCCCCAGACCCACTGACCACAGCGCCCCCTTGTGTATGTATATGAGGGGGTGTGGTCTCCCCAGACCCACTGACCACAGCGCCCCCTTGTGTATGTACATGAGGGGGTGTGGTCTCACCTTCATTAAAGACATAGCAGCCAATTTATCTCCAGATCTTTATTACATTATAAATATTTACAATTTCTTGTTTTTAATAAAAAAAATAAATACAATTAAAATACAATTATCTCCCTCCCCCCACCCCCCCCAATCTTCAGACAAGAGGATCTGCCCCCCACACTTCCTGTACCCATATTCCTTGCTGATGGTCTTTAGGGGAATTTTGATAAAACTGTGGGGCCCTCCACCCGGGGATCCAGAGGGGGGCCGCGGTCCTGAAGACAGCTCGGGGGGCCTGAGGAGACAGGAATAAAAGAAACAACATTAATCATAGGAACTCATCTCGCTATAACCCCCGAGATCTCCATCACCCTGCACCCCCACCTCCTGAGCGTCATCACCCCCACAGCTTCATCACCCCTCAGCTACAAGTGTCAGGTTAATCATTCCTCACTGGTATAGGGACTGGGTCCTCCACATTGCGGCTCCCTGGTCTGGGGGGGGGTAGTAGTCCCATCCTCTATACCGCTGTATTCCCCACTCAGACTCGGTGATGATGGGACTGTGGAGCCGCCATCTTCTGGTGGTGGGGCAGAGGAAGTGACTGGACCGGGTCCAGATGGCACCTTCTCCTCTCCTACTGGATCCGGAAGACGCGGCTTCTTTGGATGGAAGCTCGCTACCGTATAAGGATAATTATCCTCACTCCAATCTGTCCATAGAAAGAAATGTGAGACACGGCCATTAGTACCGGAAACATCCACCACCAGCCCTACTGAGTATTACAGGAGGAGGGACAACTCACCGGCAGGAGACCTCATAGGGATCGATCCATAGGGTCATCTCCTTGGGGAGGGACAGGTCCTGGTAGCTGAGGCCACTATGGGCACAGGCCTCCAGCATGGTCTCCTCCCGGTCATTCCTGTTCACCCAGATACACCTGAAATAGGCAAATATTACACGTTAGAGAGAAGATCCTGATGGACCTGCATGAGGTCGTCTAGAGATGAGGATCCATGATGGGTTTTCTAGATATCATGAACTCCATCTAAAGATGTGAAGGACCAAGATGAGAAATTTACGGACAAGGCCTGAAATGTGTAGACACTGACCCAGTCCTTTGACATTCTGGTTGGGGATTGGCCATGTAGCAAGTCCTTGCCGTGAAGACCTACCTCTTCCTGTCCTCAACAACAGGCCCACCTACCTGAGACCACTGACCCAACGTGGTGAGAGTAGAAGAAACCCCAACATCTTCTTCTACCGGTTTCCCCAGATACATCTTCTGGCCTCCCTCTGACCTGGCAGCCACTTGATCAGAAGGGTGGAAGTCAACGAGACCCCGAGGGACTACAACTCTCCAATTGCGTGCCCTAGCAGTGATGGTCGCTGTGACCGCAGGTAGCATCCACTTCCTCTCTACCTCTGACCCAGTCACCAAGGCAGATGGACAGGCCCTGTCCTGAGACAGTCCAGTTGGGGGTAAGCTCTGCAGAGTCCTTACTTGGATGCTTCACTAGTCCCAGTATTTTCCCATCCTCCCCTGCAAGCTTTTCTCCTGCAGCTGTTAGCCCCCTGTCTCTCCCTACACTGGGAGTGACAGAGGACAACCGGTATCCAGAGGATGACAGGCCACTTCCCATAGTAGCCTGACCCTCTGCTTGGATGGTCCCCTTCCCCAAGGGTAAAGTGGGACCCATGACCCTGCCCACCCACACATTACATTGGCAGTAGGTAGGAAACACACATTAATGCCCTCTTAGTGATCAGTCCCTGATAATTCTGGGGTCACATACTGTGATGCTTGTTGGCCCAAGTCTGTTCCCAGCAGGACACTCACAGGAAGGTCAGATGACACGCGCCCCCTCCCCGCACCCCAGTCCAAATACACCTTGGCAATGGGCAACGCCAATTCTGTTCCTCCAATTCAGGAAACGGTGAGGGTTTTCCTGGGTATCAAATCCTGTGGGGACACCAGTTCAGGCCATACAAGGGTCAACCCAGCCCCAGTGTCTCTCAATCCCATGGCCTGGCCTATGGTGACGGGCTGCGAATTATCATGGAAACTCCCAGCACCCTCACCCACAAACAAAACTTGATGGATGGTGTCCGGAATGGTCCTGGGCCCTTCTGGCGCTGTGGACACATGGCCTTGAAGTGTCCTGGTTGTCTACAAAGATGACATAAATGTGGTTCACCAACTGATGAGTAGAGGGGTACCCTAGGGGGCAGGGGTAACGGGGATGGTGTTTGTCTTGCGCCCTTTCCAGCCAGCAGGTCTCCTGGCCTCCAGACTGTTGCTGTGCTCATCTGCCAGGCCAGCTGTTTCCAAAGCCTATTTGGGTTTCCGATCACGGATGTGCTTCTGTAATTCCTCTGGACTATTCCACAAACTGCTCCATGGCGATTTGCTCCTTCAGCTACTGGAAAGTGGTAAGTCCCAGTCCTGTGGTCCACTGCTTGGAGAAGAGCCCTCATGTGATTAGTCCAGCTGTCAGCAGACCCCCCGCTGCAAACTCTGAGCTTCTTCCAGTAGGTCTCAGGGGTCAGGTTGTACTGATGGACCAGAGCCTACTTGATGTCCTCATAGGTCAGGGTGGTATCACTAGACAAATGGCCAAATATTTCCAGGTCCTTCCCTCCGAGATGAGGGGTAAGGTACCCAACCCACTGCACTGCAGGCACATGGTACTGTTGACAAGTTTTTTCAAAATCCAGCAAAAAGTGTCCAAGTCATTACCTTTATCCAGCAGGGGAACGTCCTCGGTCCTCAGCTTTGGCACATGGTTCTCTGGTAACCCTGGAGTAGCTGGAGCACACTGTTGTAGCTGGAGCATCTGCAGCTGGTGTTCATGATCCTTTTGGGCGCGCCCCCTCTGTTCTGCAGCCTGTGCTCGCTCTTGCCATTCTGTAGCAGCCATGAGAGTCTCGGATGCAGCATGGTTCCCCTCCTGTAAACTGTCCCTGGCTACTTGCAGTGAGACCCGCCTCCATTTGATGGATTTACCAGAGATGCTGCTAAACATGGTCCCAAAATACATTGGTGTACAGGAGTTGGTTAATATGAATTAATATTTAACAATTCCCACTGGTTATGATTTGGAACAATATCAATCCTAACTTTCCAGTCACCATTGGTATCGCATTCATTCCTGGACCATGTAGCATCCTGGATGACTCTTCTAGTTCTAGATTAATAATTAAACCCACCATTCTGTACATTTCTGTAATGAAGGTGTTAATTTCTATAGACCTTTATGAATTTACACATTATGAAAATTTGAATTGTAACACAAAAGCAGAATGATAAAAATAACAATGGGATGTGACAAAGTGTCTGCACAGCAGTTTGTGGGGAGGATTTTGACCAGATGTTTACGGATTTCTTGAGACTTCCCAACAGATCTTCCCAACATCACGTTCCATTCATGTTCCATCTCTGATAATTGACCTTGTTCATGTCCAAATACAATCTCTGCTCCTTAATTGTTCAGTTTTCAAAAGATCTTTTATACATCATCTCTTCTGTCCAAATATCCCAAGGAAATGTATCAATCTGAGGTTCTTGTCTAGGAAGGATCTTAATTGATTGGTGCTTATGGAAATGTCAAGTCTAACTGGTTCCCTTAACATTTGGAAACTCCAATTTGTTTCCAATCTTCATGATCTCTTCCTGTAATAGGAAGAATTGATGGATCTATAGTTGCCAGAATTTTGGGTTTAAAAGCAAATTTCCTCTCGCTCTTCCTACTTTACCTGAATATATCATGTGATTTGTGACTTCTCCAGACCCAGTGGCTCTCCTTTCCTTATAGTTACACCCCAGGATAATCCATCTTGTAATTTACACTCCCAGGTACCAGTCCCATTATTGAGTGTTCTTTGTGTGGATCTTGGTTTGGGTTCTGCTTTTGCAACAAGCTCAATACGTGTATCGTGCATTTCAATACAACATTTGGCACCGTGGTCCATGCAAAGGCTTGAGATGTCGGGAGAATAATCCTGGATACGTTCCTCCAAGAAATCTTCAAGATCTAATCCTCAACGTGTTAATCACTGAAGCTTCCTTCACAAACCTGGAAGAGTGATGTGATATCATACGTTGCATATTAGATTCTGCATGTGGAAGAATTGTACTTTCTTCTCCTGCAGTATCTATGACCTGACTATAGCGTCCTTATGGGGAGTGGACAATGGCTCAGTTGGAGAAACAATGGCATTTTTCTCCTGTCCTTAGTTCAAAAGGAGTAAATTGTGTTATTGAGGAATCTGATCCTTATACTCATCAGAACAAAAGGGACTGAATCTACCCAGGTATTTCCTTTTGTCAAGCAACAGTTTGGCAATTCTTGTCTTTATGGTTCTGTTCATCCTTTCCACCATCCCTGCAGATTATGGATTGTAGGGTACATGGAACTGTTGTATCCCTAGATTTTACTTAATTTTCCCAATATAGTGACTTCTTCTGTCTGAAGTGATCATTTTTGGAATTCCCCAAGCACAGACACATGATTCCTTAATGCCTTGGGTCGAAATCTTCTCTGTAAGAGATGATGCTCTCTCCACAGCCATCTTGAAAATGTGTCAACCACCAAAGCATCGGAGTCCATGTTTACTCGTAGGTAAAGGACCTATGTAATCTGCAATGTAGGCCATGGACCTCCTGCAGGCAGGTGCAATTCGTAAGAGTGGAGGCGTCTGTCCTGTAGGTCGTGGATTTACTTGAGCACAGATGAGACCTGACTGACCTGCATCTTGGACGGTCTTAACTTTTTTCCAAATGACAAACTTTTATGGTTGTACTTGGGATCTTCTTGTTGTTATACCAAATCATTTGCAAATTGAGGTCGCCCATTGGAGTCATGACACACAACCCTGTTTTCACAAACAAAGGGAGGTTTTGGATCAACCTGAGGCGCAGCAATGGGTGGATCCTCTGCAAAAGGCAATGCGTGTCACTTTTTCTTGACTGGAGATACCTCCAAAGACTCAATGTTTTCCAGCAATTCTCCACTTCTAGCTGCTTTTGCTAATTCCTCTGCAGTGGTGGTTCCTACGGTTGGCTGATGTGCGCCTTTCTGATGTGCTGAGACCTTCATTACTACATGGATGTTGGCATTTTTGGATGTTTACTTAGATATGTTTGTCTCGCCGTGCATCAGGACTTTGTTGGGAAGTCTACATAACCTCATCTTCCACAATTCTAAGTGATCTGTAAGATCTCACAACTTATGAGCTGTCACTATAAATAACCAGTGGCTCCTGTTCTCTTCCTCATCCAATTCCATCTCTACTCAGCACAAAGGGCAGAGATTGAACCTGTAATGTCCTGGTAGTCTGCACTGAACTGCACATCCCCCTTCTGGGTACCAAAGCCTGTGTAGTGTGGTCCTTCTGAATGATATCTGGACCGGTCTATATAAACCGCCTCCTCTGTTTTCTCATCCTCTCTCCTAAAGAGAAGGACAAGGCTCCTGAAATGTGTCCAGACATTTCTCCCTCATAGTGCATCAACTGAGGAAGCACAGACTTGGCTTTGATAAATTTAAATTTCCTTTGACAGACAACCAATGTGCAAATCTGATGCGACACCTGGGACCCCCGGAGGTGAAGTTTAGGTGTGAAATGGGAAGTTTGCAAAATGATTTTGTTGAAATCCACTGTTCAGTTGATTTAACTGTAAAATGCCCCCCCCCCCCCCCCCCCCCACAAGGTGTGTTGCACAAATTTCAAACTCAGAACGTCAGAAGCTTGGAAAATCTCCCCAAATTCTCCACTCTCCCACCTGCAACAGTACTGCCAACACTGCAGAGGTTCAGAGGCAAGAACCTGAATGTTCCACAGTAGCAAGTGCTGGTTTGGTTTGCAAGTTTCTCTTTTAAAAAAGCTTTGTCCCTCTTCCAATGGTCCAATTGGATCATTGTCTTTCATAGATCATGGAGGCCTGGATATTTCTGCAAAGCCCTCTATGAAATACTGTTTGTCATCAGTTTGCAATGGCTTGACCTTTTCAATGTTCAGTTTCAAACCTGCTTCATGCAGCAATGTGAACAGTTCTGCTAACAAAGATGGAGGTCCTTGTCTTCAGTAGCCAATCATAAATCGACATATTGGAGGGAGGCAATCTGGTCTGGAAAATGTTAAGATGCCCGATGGAATATTGATGGCCTTAAATGAGCCCCTTGCTGAAGTCTGGAAAGGACGTATTCCTCCCCTCTGTGAAGAAATGAAACCGGTGTAACAGCCGTGTCTGACGCTATGGTATCTGTAGTTCCCACATCAGATATACATGAAATCCCTCCAGCACATGAAGTGCCGATCATGCTATCACTAGGTAGGTGCTTACTATCTACAGCATTGGATAACACATTAGTCCAGAGCCTGCTGATACATCACCGCTGGCTATAGCTATATCAGGACTATGCATGCAGACATCTAGCACAGCTGGTAATAGTTACACTAGGATTATGCAGGTAATCAGTAGACAATTCTCTTATCATTGGACCTATAACGATCACCAGTCATATTGGGCAGTCTCCAACTAACTTGTGGCATCAAGTGTGCCCAGGTCCTCCTTGGCACCCATAGGCACATATCTAGACACTAATTATCCTAAATCAGTCTCCACAACTTTGGGAAGGTTATCCGTTACCACTCCCCCAATCCAGGTACACACGTGCATTGGGCAAAGCTGGGGTGAGGCCTCCAACACCAGGAACACCTGGGATGAGATCCTCTGGTTTGACAAGTGACGGGTTCACAAGGGTCATCTGTGCACTGTATCCCTCAAACCCACTAACATTGTCACCCACCGTAACCT
This sequence comes from Engystomops pustulosus, assembly GCF_040894005.1. NCBI lineage: Eukaryota > Metazoa > Chordata > Amphibia > Anura > Leptodactylidae > Engystomops > Engystomops pustulosus. Next base: position 7,684,847 of record NC_092416.1, on the reverse strand, counting down.
CCTGTAGGTTGTCACCAGCCACCCTTATTCCCACAGACAAAACAGAAGGTGAAGAAACCGTTGGTGTGGGCGAAGGGGTGGTCTTCCTCTTCTCTGGGCATGTAATACCCTACAGTAGGGATGGGCTGCACCTCAATGGGGAGGGGGCCGCTGTTTTAGGGGAAAAAATGGCTAGAAGGTTGGAGGAGTGTTTAAACTAGAGACCTGGGGGGAGGGCAACTACACTTGTGCAGGGCAAATAGACGGTGTACATAGAGAGCTGGGAAGAGTCATAGTCCATGGGGGAGGAAGGGGGGCTGGAATGAGATTGGGGAATAAGGACAAAAGGAATACGGACAGGGAAAACCATATAAAGTGTATGTACACAAATGCCAGAAGCCTCACAAACAAAATGGAGGAACTGGAACTCTTGATGTTGGAACGGAAATATGATATAGTGGGTATCAGCGAGACATGGCTGGACAGTAGCTATGACTGGGCTGTTACTATAGATGGTTATAGTCTTTTTAGAAAGGATCGTATAAATAAAAAAGGGGGAGGGGTTTGTTTATATGTGAATTCTTGCCTCAAGCCCGTCCTGCGAGATGACATCAGTAACGCAAATGTGGAGTCCCTATGGGTGGAGATAAGAGGAGGGAAAAATAAAAATAAAATATAACTAGGGGTTTGTTATAAGGCTCCAAATATAATGGAGGCAGCAGAGGAAATGCTGATAAGTGAAATGGATGCGGCTTCAAAGCATGGTGAAGTACTTATCATGGGGGACTTCAATTACCCAGATATTGACTGGGGGGCAGAAACCTGCAGGTCCTTCAAAGGTAGCAGGTTCTTGTCAACAACAAAAGACAATTATCTGTCGCAACTAGTCCTGGAGCCAACAAGAGGGGGGGCACTGCTGGACCTTATCCTTACCAACAGACCTGATAGGGTATCAAAACTACAGGTTGGGGGGAACCTGGGGAATAGTGATCATAATATCATTGATTTTGTATTACGCTTTACTAAGAGCGTTAGTGAAGGGGCAACCAACACTCTAAACTTCAGGAGGGCAAATTTTCAGCAACTAAGGGAAGACCTTAAAGGCATAGACTGGGATAATGCTCTCAAGGACAAAAGCCCCCCCCAAAAATGGGACTTTTTCTCATATATTCTGAAAAAGTCCTGTGAGAAACACATACCTTATGGGAAAAAGCATAAAAGGAACAAGAAAAACCCTATGTGGCTAACTAGTCTTGTAAGGAAAGCAATAAGCGAGAAAGATAAAGCGTTTAAGGTGCTAAAACGTGAAGGTAGCGATGAGGCATTACAGGATTATAGAGAGAAAAATAAATCCTGTAAAAAGCAGATAAAGGCCGCAAAAATAGAGACTGAGAGAAATATTGCCAGGGAGAGCAAAAATAATCCCAAATTATTTTTCAAGTATATAAATGATAAGAAACTAAAAACAGAGAGTGTGGGTCCCCTTAGAAATAACATGGGGGTCATGGTGGAAGGAGACGAGGAAAGGGCCAATCTACTGAATGTCGCCTTCTCAACTGTCTTTACCCAGGAAAATCCCCTGGTGGAAGACACAATGAGGAATAATGTTAATTCTTTTTATAATGTCAACAGTTTAACCCAGGAAGAGGTACGGCGCCGCCTCGCAACCACTAAGATAGATAAATCACCGGGGCCAGATGGCATACACCCCCGGGTTCTGCATGAATTATGTACGGTGATAGACAGACCGTTATTTTTAATATTTGAAGATTCACTGAGGACTGGTTATGTTCCACAGGACTGGCGCATAGCAAACGTGGTACCAATATACAAAAAAGGATCAAATAGCGATCCTGGAAACTACAGACCCGTAAGTCTAACTGCTGTGGTGGGGAAAATATTTGAGGGGTTTATTAGAGATGCTATCCTGGAGTATCTCACTGTGCACAACCTTATAACCCAGCGTCAGCATGGGTTTATGAGAGATCGGTCCTGTCAGACTAATCTGATTGGTTTCTACGAGGAGGTAAGTTCAAGACTGGATCTGGGGGACGCTGTGGATGTTGTATATCTGGACTTCTCAAAGGCATTTGACACCGTGCCACATAAAAGGTTGGTATATAAAATGAGACTGCTGGGAATAGGAGAAAATCTGTGTATCTGGGTAAGTAATTGGCTTAGTGATAGAAAACAGAGGGTGGTCATTAATGGCACATTCTCAGATTGGGTTGATGTTACCAGTGGAGTGCCACAGGGGTCAGTATTGGGGCCACTTCTTTTTAATATTTTTATTAATGACCTTGTAGTGGGTTTACACAGTCAAGTTTCAATATTTGCAGATGATACTAAGCTGTGTAAAGTAATAAATACTGAGGTCGATAGTTTAGCATTACAGAGGGATTTGTGGAAGCTTGAGGGATGGGCAGAGAAATGGTTGATGAGGTTTAATGTAGATAAATGTAAAGTTATGCACTTGGGCCATGGAAACAAAAAGTATAATCATGTTCTAAACGGTCAATTACTTAGTAAAACTGAAGCTGAAAAGGACTTGGGCGTATTGGTGGATGGTAAACTTAATTTTAGTGACCAGAGCCAGGCGGCTGCTGCTAAAGCAAATAAAATAATGGGATGTATCAAGAGAGGAATAGATTCTCATGATAAAGACATAGTTTTGCCCTTATACAAATCCCTGGTCAGACCACACATGGAATATTGTGTACAGTTTTGGGCACCAGTGTATAAAAAGGATATAATAGAGCTGGAACGGGTGCAGAGGAGAGCAACCAGGATTATTAGGGGAATGGGGGGATTAGAATACACTGACAGATTACAAAATTTGGGATTATTCAGTTTAGAAAAAAGACGACTGAGGGGAGACCTCATTACAATGTACAAATACCTGAACGGACAGTACAAGGATCTCTCCAAAGATCTTTTTATACCTCGGCCTGTGACCAGGACAAGGGGGCATCCTCTACGCCTAGAGGAGAGGCGATTTTACCATCACCATAGACAGGGGGCATCCTCTACACCTAGAGGAGAGGAGGTTCTACCATCACTATAGACAGGGGCATCCTCTACACCTAGAGGAGAGGAGGTTCTACCATCACCATAGACAGGGGGCATCCTCTACACCTAGAGGAGAGGAGGTTCTACCATCACCATAGACAGGGGGCATCCTCTACACCTAGAGGAGAGGAGGTTCTACCATCACCATAGACAAAGGTTCTTTACTGTAAGAGCAGTGAGACTATGGAACTCTCTGCCGCAGGAGGTTGTTATGGCCGACTCTATGTACATGTTCAGGAGAGGCCTGGATGACTTTCTGGAGAGAAATAATATCATGGGTTATGGGGATAAAACATTTATTTAATTCTTGAAGGTTGGACTTGATGGACTTGCGTCTCCTTCCAGCCTTATATACTATGATACTATGATACTATGAATACTGATGTGCCTCATAGAACATCTGCACCGGTCTCCCGCTGGCTTGGGTGAGGTCGGTGTCACCCCAGAAGCTTTGTGAACAGTAGAAGAGTTGACAGGGGGCTTACTGCCCCTCCAGCCTATTCCAAGGATTTTGGCTCCCGTTCTTGTATGAACTGTCGCACCTCCGCAGAACAGGTGTGAATAAATTGGTCCATGGCGGTCAGGTCATCCATCTCCTCTAGAGTGGTCACACCCCATCCTCTGCCAGGAAATGCTAAACCTGGTGAAATGGTCCAAACTCTGCATGAATATCCGTATCTGTCCGCCTGACAGTACGGAAACGCTCTCTGTATACCTCTGGAGTGAGGTGAAAGTGCGGTAAGAGGCAGGTAAGGCTACAAACTCCTCCAGTGCTTTGCCTATAAATCCAGGGGTAAGGTATCGGGGCCCATTCAGTAGGCGGCAGTTGAAATTGCCTGTAGACCCTCTCAAATCCTTGCAAAAAGACATCCAGGTCCCCAACATTCTCCAGGACAGGAAAACCATCCAGACGGGGCCTAAAAAACACTGTCCATGGTCTCGCTCGGTGCTGATGCTGAAGCTCTTGGCTCCTGTTGGAGCTGTATCTGGGCCATCCACAGCTCATGCTCCCGCTCCGCTTGCGCTGTTTGGCGTCCAGCAAATTCTCTCTCCCTGAGTAGCTTCTTTGTCAGGAAAATTGTCTGAGAAATGTGGGACCCTCTAGAAGAGCTGGCTCCCCCCCCCCCCCTCTCTTATTCTGCTTTGGTACCCTTTCCTATTAAGTGGCACATACTCTAAGTATGTTTAGGGAAAATTTCTCAAACTCAATTTGGTTTTGGTGTTTGTGTGTGGTTCCCCCCCCCCCCCCCTCCCTCCCTAGGATAAAACTACAAAGGTAGCTTTGGCCACTATGGACGCAGGCCTCCAGGATGGTCTCCTCCCGGTCATTCCTGTTGACCCTGATACACCTGAAATGTGTAATATTTGCCTGTTAGAGAGAAGATCCTGATGGACCTGCATGAGGTCGTCTAGAGATGAGGATCCATGATGGGTTTTGAGAACCCCAAATAGATCTATTAGGATATCTAGATGTGAAGGACCAAGATGAGAACTTTATGGGCAAGGAATGAAATATGTGGAATAAAAATGGTTAATTACTTATCGACCAACAGTGAAATATTCTAGAACTGGACATGGACAAGGGGGGGTGGGAATTATTTTGGTTATTATAGGGACAATAAAACAATTACAAATGTTTGAAGCTGCCGATACACAATGTAGGGAATTCTCTACATCTGACCATGGACAGTACATGTGTAGAGATCACTCATGAAATCCTTTGTAGTAATTTACTGGTTGTCAATAGTGATGGGAAATTTTGCTAATTTGAGGAAGTGAAGGGAACTTCTGGGCAAACTCCTGATTGGATAAAGCCTTCCTCTCCTGTATTGGTGCAGGGTTCTCCCATATTTCCTCCACATTCTGATCTTGGAGTAGTCCCATCGCTGATAATATCTATACCGCTGTCTGTTTCTTCCTCACTCAGACCCAGTGATGGGACTGGAGCCAGATGACACTTGCTGCTCTTCTATAGGGTCTGGATGATGAGGTTTCCTTGGGTAGAAGCTCACTACGTGTAAGGATAGTTGTCCTCAATCTGTCCATAGATATGTGGTACACGGTCATTAGTACTGGAAATTGTCCACCATCATCCATACGGAGTATTATAGGAAGAGGGATTCCTTACTGGCAGATATCATAGGGATCGATCCACAGGGTCATCTCCTTGGGGAGGGACAGGTCCTGGTAGCTGAGGCCACTATGGGCACAGGCCTCCAGGATGGTCTCCTCCCGGTCATTCCTGTTCCCCCGGATACACCTGAAATAGGCAAATATTACACGTTAGAGAGAAGATCCTGATGGACCTGCATGAGGTCGTCTAGAGATGATGAATAATTGGTTTTCCAGAATCCCCATGTAGAAGCCATTCTGTACTTTTAGTTCAGGCTCCTTATGCCCTCATTTATAGTGCCCCCTTTGTTTTTTTTTTTTTAATGTTGACCCCTCATGTAGCATTAGGGTGCCTGCGCTGGGAGCGGTGCTGCCCCTAGTGGCAGAGCAGGGAGTGTATTACTGCACACAAGCCGCGATCCCTATGGCTGTACGGCACCAGCTCATGTCCTGCCCCTAATGTCCCCATGTGACCGCCCACCACAATAGTGCCGAATACTACCTGTGCTGGATGTGACCTGCGGCTGCACAATGCCCGGTCCTGCTCTAGGCATATGTTATGTATATGTGTAAGGCAGAGGAACAGCGCCCTCTTGATCTCATCTGAGTTACTGCATTATACTGTGTATTAGGACCTGTGGTCACATGTTCCTGGTGGCAGGTCCTTAATTGCAGGAGGAGCTTCTTCCTCAGTAGTTGTGGCTATAACACCCCCCCCCCCCCCCCCACCGTGATCTCCCCAGACCCACATATCACAGCGCCCCCTGGTGTATGTATATGAGGGGGTGTGGTCTCCCCAGATCCAGGGGGTGTGGTCTCACCTTCATTACAGACATAGCAGCTGATTTATCTCCAGATCTTTATTACATTATAAATATTTACAATTTCTTGTTTTCAATAAAAAAATAAATACAATTAAAATACAATTATCTCCCGGACCCCCAATCTTCAGACAAGACACCCACTGGGCCTGTACCCACAATCCTTGCTGATGGTTTTCTGGGGAATTTTGATAAAACTGTGGGGCCCTCCATCCAGGGATCCAGAGGGGGGCTGCGGTCCTGAAGACAGCTCGGGGGGTGGGGGGGCCTGAGGACACAGGAAAAAAGAAACAACATTAATCATAGGAACTCTTCTCGCTATACTCCCACAGCATCATCACCCCACCTCCCTGTCATTACCCCTGTACTCCCCCGAGCATCATCAACCCTCAGCCACAAGTGTCAGGTTAATCATTCCTCACCGGTATAGGGACTGGGTCCTCCACATTGCGGCTCCCTGGTCTGGTGGGGGTAGTAGTCCCATCCTCTATTCCGCTGTCATCCCCACTCAGACTCGGGGATGATGGGACTGTGGCGCCGCCATCTTCTGGTGGTGGGGTGGAGGAAGTGACAGGACCGGGTCCAGATGGCACCTTCTCCTCTCCTACTCGATCCGGAAGACGCGGCTTCTTTGGATGGAAGCTCGCTACCGTATAAGGATAATTATCCTCACCCAATCTGTCCATAGAAAGAAATGTGAGACACGGTCATTAGTACCGGAAACATCCACCTCCAGCCCTACTGAGTATTACAGGAGGAGGGACAACTCACCGGCAGGAGACCTCGTAGGGATCGATCCACAGGGTCATCTCCTTGGGGAGGGACAAGTCCTGGTAGCTGAGGCCACTATGGGCACAGGCCTCCAGGATGGTCTCCTCCCGGTCATTCCTGTTCACCCGGATACACCTGAAATAGGCAAATATTACACGTTAGAGAGAAGATCCTGATGGACCTGCATGAGGTCGTCTAGAGATGATGATCAATGATGGGTTTTCTCGATATCCGGATGAATCTATATGGAGTTATCTAAAGATGTGATGGTGGGAAATTTATGGACATACAAAGTAATGAGGAAAAAAATGGCAAAATGCTGAAATACAGAAATATTCTACACCTGGACATGGATATAAAACATCTCCCAATAGAACAATGGAGTCATTTATGTGAGAAGCTGATGGATCAATGTTGGAATTTTTAGAATTATGTCCAGTAGACAAAACTGGGATTACTAAAAAGAATTATAATGGAACAATATAAAAACATTGGAGATGTAGGAAATTCTCTAGAACCGACTATGGAGCAGGATGACATGGGAATTATTCCATTTATTCAATAAGTAAGTGCGGGAAACTTTTAGGAAAATTACTGATTTAGGAATTTTGGTAACTGATACAAAGTCCCTGATGCAGGAATGTTTGGAGATGCTGATGGATATTGGAATTATTGTACCACATATGAGCAGTGCATTACCTGTAGGCCTGGCCTCTCATTGGCTTCTCCGGGGACCAGTGTCCGGTGTATTTTTTGGACAGTATTTCTAAGACCTTGTCTCCGACTAGTTTGACCTTCATTGGGTCCAGTTTTTGGAATCTGTTGGCCAGAGTCTTAATATAACCAACCCCGGCCATCAGCTCCTCTCTCATCTCCAGGGGGACGAATGTATATGAGGCCATTATATCTATGGGAGGAAACAAGAACAGGGAAACTTTTTGTAAGAAAAATAAATCTCTATAAGATATTGGGGGGTAGAAAGATGGAGGAGATATGGGAAGAGCAGCAACAAGACCGGATACAGGAAAGACCCCGAGCTCCTCTGTACAAAGAGAAATAGGCAGCCAGAGAGCGAGAGCCCAACCCCGATACTAGAGCCGCACCAAGACTGAGATACAGAGAGAGAAATGGAGAGATCGGAGATGGATGGATAAATGCTGATGTGGTTATCCGGGGGGGTCCGGGGGAGTCGGCGCCTGCGCATTAAGGAGCGGGCACCAATACTACTGAAAAAAGATGTGTATCGCGCTGAGGGGTCCGTAAAAAGAACGGCACTCCCTCGGCAATAGACAGGGGGCGCTATATGAGAGAGGTATATCACCAAGTGTAGTGAATACTATGGCTTAGTAAGCTAGTGAATCCCTTTTGAGGGCACATAAGAGACAAGTGCATATCGCCGCCATGATTAAAACCATAAATAAGTGGATGCAATGTTATAAATGGGATAATAAAATAGAGTAAATTATATATAGAACATTTTCAAAGTGATTGGTTGAGCAAATAAATCTAATGAAGAGACTAATATTGTATGTAACATAACAGTATACATGAGACCGGTTTATTGGTTTTGGGCGCATGTAAACCGCTCGAGGCTAACGGATTCTTAAGGGTACAAGACCTCTTGAAGGTGACTGGGGGGAGGGGGGGCACAGGGAACGGAGCTCCTGAGATGGGGGTCGTGCAAGAGGAGATTCCAATCTGACTGCCATCATTGGAATATGTGGTAATGAAATTAATATTAGTTTTTCGGGAGGGTACTTTGCTCTCTTTTGGGTTCAAAGCAATCAGCTTGACTGGTGGCCCCGGCCCTGGCACATGCCGGAGAGACAGGAGGTGGATATCCTTTGGCGAGGAACCTGTTGCACAGAAGCTTGCTTTGGGTGGTGTAATCTTCATCCGTCGTGCACTTACGCCTAATTCTCTTAAATTGCCCGAACGTGATGTTGGTCTTCCATTTTTTTTTATTTTCATAGTGACTACTAGTAAAATCGAGGTAGCCATTACTATCTACCGCCTTGAAGTAGGTTTTGGTGAGGATTTTGTCATTGAAACGGGGAATCGTTATATCTAGGAATTCAATTTCTTCTTTAGTAATGTTGGAAGTGAATTCCAGGCCCCAGTTGTTATTAATATCTTGAATGAAATTGATGGCCTCATCTTTTGTCCCTCTACAAATAATAATATCATCTATGTAACGTTTGTAGGTGAGGCATTTGGAGGATGGATGTGTAAAGATGTTTTGTTCTTCAAATCAGCCCACATAGAGGTTTGCGTAGCTCGGGGCAAATTTGCTGCCCATGGCCGTGCCTCTTCTTTGGATAAAAATCCGTTCTTGAAAGGAAAAATAATTATGGTTCAATATGAAGGAGACGGCTGCGAGGATGAACGTGGTTTGCGTATCGGACATTGTGGGATCTTGTCTTGGATATTGTACTGTTACATGAATACCGAGGTCATGAGGGGTCACAGTATAAAGAGGATGATTCACACTTGTTTCTGACCATGGACATTTCCTATGTGAGTGGTAAAATATGTTTACAGATGGAAGTTTTCTGACATTTTTGTAGGCAGAGATCTACGTAATGGGATAAATCTGCAGTAAAGGGAGTTGATACCGGAAATTATAGGGCGTCCAGGCAGGCCCGGCATCGGCATCCGGCTGACCCGGGCAAGTCCCGGGGCCCCAGAGCTCCAAAGGGGCCCACCACTATCTATTACTTGCCCGTGGCATAGCAGGTGGGTGGAGAGCTAGTGGGATGGGCTCCCTGCCCTACCCACCTCTCCTGAGAAGCGGCACGTCCCGCGCCTCGCGTCATACCCGGTCTTTGCGTTTCGAGTCCTGCCGGGCTGCACACCTCGCCTCCGGCCTGCACAACTAGTGTCTGGCCGGCCTGTGTGCCTCATGTCCGTCCTGGCCCATCCGTGTGCCTCACAGGGCCTATGCGGTCTCCTTCCTGAGCTTGCCACCACGTTCCCATCAGGGTGAGTATAATTGCAATATATGTAAATGCATTGATAAATACTCACTGGCCACTTTATTAGGTACACCATGCTAATAACGGGTTGGACCCCCTTTTGCCTTCAGAACTGCCTCAATTCTTTGTGGCATAGATACAACAAGGTGCTGGAAGCTCCTCAGAGATTTTGCTCCATATTGACATGATGGCATCACACAGTTGCCGCAGATTTGTCGGCTGCACATCCATGATGCGAATCTCCCGTTCCACCACATCCCAAAGATGCTCTATTGGATTGAGATCTGGTGACTGTGGAGGCCATTTGTGTCCAGTGACCTCATTGTCATGTTCAAGAAACCAGTCTGAGATGCTTCCAGCTTTATGACATGGCGCATTATCCTGCTGAAAGTAGCCATCAGATGTTACAGGGTACATTGTGCTCATAAAGGGATGGACATGGTCAGCAACAATACTCAGGTAGGCTGTGGCGTTGTACCAAGGGGCCCAAAGACACCATGACACCAGCACCACCAGCCTGAGCCGCTGATACAAGGCAGGATGGATCCATGACCCCACGACCACCAGCCTGACCCGCTGATACAAGGCAGGATGGATCCATGACACCACCACCACCAGCCTGAGCCGCTGATACAAGGCAGGATGGATCCATGCTTTCATGTTGTTGACGGCAAATTCTGACCCTACCATCCGTAAGTGGGGCCCCAAAATAAAACACTTTTATGACGAGTCAGTAAGTTGCTCCCTTTAGTATGGTAAAACAAACTGTAATATGGAAGGCGGTAAACAGATGATAGAAAGATGGGCAGCACAGTGGTTCCGTGGTTAGCACTACAGCCTTGCAGCGCTGGTCATCATCGGCAAAGAGCTTGTATGTTTGTGGTTTTCCTCTGGATCCTCCGGTTTCCTCCCACACTCCAAAAAATTACTGGTTGGTTGAATAGATTATGAGGCCCATGGGGACAGGGACTGATTTGGCAAGTGCTGTGTAATATGTGTGCGCTATATAAAGAATTATTAATTATTATGAAAGATGCTAGAGATGTCTAGATGCAGAACTATAAAGTAGATGATATATACAGTAGATGGATATGAGAGATAAATACACTAGAACAGAAATAGAAGATTGATTGATAGAGAATTTTTACAATTTTGGCATTTAAAATTAAAATCGAAATAACAGCAAAAAAAATTAAAGTAACCCAACAAACCACATATTTTCTGAGGGCAGACACTTGCCCCATTTTCAAAATTGCATTAAAGAGTTTATAGACATAGGCGCCTTCATGCAATTTTGATTCAAACTCAAACATTTTATAAAAACAAAATGGTTAAAATTTGACAAACAGAAAATATTTACCTTCACATCTCCTAAATGTAATAGTTCACAATATCACTAAAACTGTAATAACTAGAAATTCCATTATCTATGAGGAGCAGCAGTTCCTGTGTGCAGCAAATTCTCCCCTGGCTAAGAATCTGGAGGGGGAGGGGACTTCAGGGGGCTGTATCTCTGGCTTTGTGACACAGATCATCACTTCTTTTTTTCCTATGAAAGAAGAGTCTCCTCTTTTATATGAATCCAAATGTGTTTCTAAGTGTAAGGAAAACGGAGATATTAACTGTTAATCTGCCGTTGGGAGTGATTGATTTAAAAATGGCACCTGATATTCTCACTTTAAACCTGAATATCTCCGGATCCCTGGCACCTAGAAACAAAATTCAAGATTCATTTGAAAGAAGAGATTCTCCCCTTTCACTGGGCCCTGGGCAATTGCCTACCCATAGCGCCGGCCCTGAGCCAAAATATAATACATAGTGTGACAGGTAAGGACTAGCACATGGGGACCACCATGTATAGCGCAATGACTTATGGGGTCTTGGAGTTGATAGATATAAATAGGAGACCCCCTCCATAACAGGGGGGGCAATTAATCTTTCCCTGTGGTCACAGAAGAAAGTGGAATGTTTTTAGATGTAATACCTGGTGCCCCCCTTCATCATACCCCTTCTTATTATGCCCCATATATAATGCCCCATCTCCTTATTCCCTCATTTATAGTACCCCCTATTATACTGCCCCCTCTTATAGTGCCCCCTTAGTTTTTTTTTTTTAATGTTGACCCCTCATGTAGCATTAGGACGCCCAGCGCTGGCGGGTGGTGCCGTCCTCACGTTGCCTGCGCTGGGAGCGGTGCTGCCCCTAGTGGCAGAGCAGAAAGTGTATTACTGCACACAAGCCGCGATCCCTACTGCTGTACAGCACCAGCTCATGTCCTGCCACCAATGTCCCCATGTGACCGCCCACCACAATAGTGCCGAATACTCCCTGTGCCGGATGTGACCTGCGGCTGCACAATGCACGGTCCTGCTCTAGGCTTATGTTATGTATATGTGTAAGGCGGAGGAACAGCGCCCTCTAGATCTCATCTGAATTACTGCATTATACTGTGTTTTAGGACCTGTGGTCACATGTTCCTGGTGGCAGGTCCTTAATTGCAGGAGGAGTTTCTCCCTCAGTAGTTGTGACTATAACCCCCCCCCCACCGTCATCTCACCAGACCCACTGAGCACAGCGCCCCCTTGTGTATGTATATGAGGGGGTGTGGTCTCCCCAGACCCACTGACCACAGCGCCCCCTTGTGTATGTATATGAGGGGGTGTGGTCTCCCCAGATCCACTGACCACAGCGCCCCCTTGTGTATGTATATGAGGGGTTGTGGTCTCCCCAGACCCACTGACCACAGTGCCCCCTTGTGTATGTATATGAGGGGGTGTGGTCTCTCAAGATCCACTGACCACAGCGCCCCCTTGTGTATGTATATGAGGGGGTGTGGTCTCCCCAGACCCACTGACCACAGCGCCCCCTTGTGTATGTATATGAGGGGGTGTGGTCTCCCCTTCATTACAGACATGGCATCCGATTTATCTCCAGATCTTTATTACATTATAAATATTTACAATTTCTTGTTTTCAATAAAAAAATAAATACAATTAAAATACAATTTTCTCCCTGACCCCCAATCTTCAGACAAGAGGATCTGCCCCCCCACTGGGCTTGTACCCAGAATCCTTGCTGGTGGTCTTCTGGGGAGTTTTGATAGAACTGTGGGGCCCTCCACCCGGGGATCCAGAGGGGGGGCCACGGTCCTGAAGACAGCTCGGGGAGCCTGAGGAGACAGAATAAAAGAAACAACATTAATCATAGGAACTCATCTCGCTATAACCTCCACAGCGTCATCACCCTGCACCCCCAAGATCGTCATCACCACGCATCCCACCTCCCGGCCATTACCCCTGAGTGTCATCACTCTGCACCCCCACAGCATCATCACCCTGCACTCCCCCGAGCATCATCAACCCTCAGCCACAAGTGTCAGGTTAATCATTCCTCACCGGTATAGGGACTGGGTCCTCCACATTGCGGCTCCCTGGTCTGGTGGGGGTAGTAGTCCCATCCTCTATACCGCTGTCTTCCCCACTCAGACTCGGTGATGATTGGACTGTGGCGCCGCCATCTTCTGGTGGTGGAAGTGACAGGACCGGGTCCAGATGACACCTTCTCCTCTTCTACTGGATCCGGAAGACTCGGCTTCTTTGGATGGAAGCTCGCTACCGTATAAGGATAATTATCCTCACCCAATCTGTCCATAGAAAGAAATGTGAGACACGGCCATTAGTACCGGAAACATCCACCACCAGCCCTACTGATTATTACAGGAGGAGGGACAACTCACCGGCAGGAGACCTCATAGGGATCGATCCACAGGGTCATCTCCTTGGGGAGGGACAGGTCCTGGTAGCTGAGGCCGCTATGGGCACAGGCCTCCAGGATGGTCTCCTCCCGGTCATTCCTGTTCACCCGGATACACCTGAAATAGGCAAATATTACACGTTAGAGAGAAGATCCTGATGGACCTGCATGAGGTCGTCTAGAGATGAGGATCCATGATGGGTTTTCTAGATATCCGGATGGATCTATATGGAGTTATCGAAAGATGTGATGGTGGGAAAATAAATGGCAAAATGCTGAAATACAGAAATATTCTACACCTGGACATGGATATAAAACATCTCCCAATAGAACAATGGAGTCATTTATGTGAGAAGCTGATGGATCAATGTTGGAATATTTAGAATTATTGCCAGAAGACAAAACTGGGATTACTAAAAAGAACAATAATGGAACAATATAAAAACATTGGAGATGTAGGAAATTCTCTAGAACAGACTATGGAGCAGGATGACATGGGAATTATTCCATTTATTCAATAAGTGCGGGAAACTTTTAGGCAAATTACTGATTTAGGAATTTTGGTAACTGATACAAAGTCCCTGATGCAGGAATGTTTGGAGATGCTGATGGATGTTGGGATGATGTTACCACATATAAGATCAGTGCATTACCTGTAGGCCCGGCCTCTCATTGGCTTCTCCGGGGACCAGTGTCCCGTGTATTTTTTGGAGATTATTTCTAAGACCTTGTCTCTGAATAGTTTGACCTTCACTGGGTCCAGTTTTTGGAATCTGTTGGCCAGAGTCTTTATATAACTAACCCCGGCCAACAGCTCCTCTCATCTCCAGGGGGACGAATGTGTAAGAGGCCATTATATCTATGGGGGGAAACAAGAACAGGGCAACTTTTTGTAAAAATAAATCTCTATAAGATATTGGGGGGGGGGGGGGTTAGAAAGATGGAGGAGATATGGGAAGAGCAACAACAAGACCGGATACAGGAAAGACCCCGAGCTCCTCTATACAAAGAGAAATAGGCAGCCAGAGAGCGAGAGCCCAAACCCGATACTAGAGCCGCACCAAGACTGAGATACAGAGAGAGAAATGGAGAGATGGATAGATAAATGCTGATGTGCCCGAGGAGTAAGGAGGTTATTGGCGCGCATGCGCAGAAGGTCCGGGGGAGTCGGCGCCTGCGCATTAAGGAGCAGGCACCAATACTACTGAAGAAAGATGTGAATCGCGCTGAGGGGTCCGTAAAAAGAACGGCACTCCCTTGGCAATAGAAAGGGGGCGCTATATGAGAGAGAAGTATATCACCAAGTATAGTGAATACTATAGCTTAATAAGCTAGTGAATCCCTTTTGAGGAGGGCACATAAGAGACAAGTACATATCGCCGCCATGATTAAAACCATAAATAAGTGGATGCAATGTTATAAATGGGATAATAAAATGGAGTAAATTATATATAGAACATTTTCAAAGTGACTGGTTGAGCAAATAAATCGAATGGACTACTAATATTGTATGTAACATAACAGTATACATGAGACCGGTTTATTGGTTTTGGGCGCATGTAAACCGCTCGAGGCTAACGGATTCTTAAGGGTACAAGACCTCTTGAAGGTGACTGGGGGGAGGGGGGGCACAGGGAACGGAGCTCCTGAGATGGGGGTCGTGCAAGAGGAGATTCCAATCTGACTGCCATCATTGGAATATGTGGTAATGAAATTAATATTAGTTTTTCGGGAGGGTACTTTGCTCTCTTTTGGGTTCAAAGCAATCAGCTTGACTGGTGGCCCCGGCCCTGGCACATGCCGGAGAGACAGGAGGTGGATATCCTTTGGCGAGGAACCTGTTGCACAGAAGCTTGCTTTGGGTGGTGTAATCTTCATCCGTCGTGCAATTACGCCTAATTCTCTTAAATTGCCCGAACGTGATGTTGGTCTTCCATTTTTTTTATTTTCATAGTGACTACTAGTAAAATCGAGGTAACCATTACGATCTACCGCCTTGAAGTAGGTTTTGGTGAGGATTTTGTCATTGAAACGGGGAATCGTTATATCTAGGAATTCAATTTCTTCTTTAGTAATGTTGGAAGTGAATTCCAGGCCCCAGTTGTTGTTAATATCTCGAATGAAATTGATGGCCTCATCTTTTGTCCCGCAATAATAAAAATATCATCTATGTAACATTTGTAGGTGAGGCATTTGTTGGAGGATGGATGTGTAAAGATGTTTTGTTCTTCAAATCAGCCCACATAGAGGTTTGCGTAGCTCGGGGCAAACTTACTGCCCATGGCCGTGCCTCTTCTTTGGATAAAAATCCGTTCTTGAAAGAAAATAATTATGGTTCAATATGAAGGAGACGGCTGCAAGGATGAACGTGGTTTGCGTATCGGACATTGTGGGATCTTGTCTTGGATTTTGTACTGTTACGTGAATACCGAGGTCATGAGGGGTCACAGTATAAAGAGGATGATTCACACTTGTTTCTGACCATGGACATTTATGTGAGTGGTAAAAATGTTTAAAGATGGAAGTTTTCTGGCATTTTTGTAGGCAGAGATCTACGTAATGTGATAAATCTGCAGTAAAGGGAGTTGATACCAGGGCGTCCAGGCAGGCCCGGCGTCGGCATCCGGCTGACCGGGGCCCCAGAGCTCCAAAGGGGCCCACCACTATCTATTACTTGCCCGTGGCCGTCCCTGCCCTACCCACCTCTCCTGAGAAGCGGCACGTCCCGCGCCTCGCGTCAGGCCCGGTCATTGTGCTTCGAGTGCCTCACAGGGCCTATGCGGTCTCCTTCCTGAGCTTGCCACCACGTTCCCACCAGGGTGAGTATAATTGCAACATATGTAAATGCATTGATAAATACACTCACCGGCCACTTTATTAGGTACACCATGCTAATAACGGGTTGGACCCCCGTTTGCCTTCAGAACTGCCTCAATTCTTCGTGGCATAGATACAACAAGGTGCTGGAAGCTCCTCAGAGATTTTGGTCCATATTGACATGATGGCATCACACAGTTGCCGCAGATTTGTCGGCTGCACATCCATGATGCGAATCTCCCGTTCCACCACATCCCAAAGATGCTCTATTGGATTGAGATCTGGTGACTGTGGAGGCCATTTGTGTCCAGTGACCTCATTGTCATGTTCAAGAAACCAGTCTGAGATGATTCCAGCTTTATGACATGGCGCATTATCCTGCTGAAAGTAGCCATCAGATGTTACAGGGTACATTGTGCTCATAAAGGGATGGACATGGTCAGCAACAATACTCAGGTAGGCTGTGGCGTTGTACCAAGGGGCCCAAAGACACCATGACACCACCACCACCAGCCTGAGCCGCTGATACAAGGCAGGATGGATCCATGCTTTCATGTTGTTGTACCAAATTCTGACCCTACCATCCGAATGTCGCAGCAGAAATCGAGACTCATCAGACGAGGCAAAGTTTTTCCAATCTTCTACTGTCCAATTTCGATGAGCTTGTGCAAATTGTAGCCTCAGTTTCCTGTTCTTAGCTGAAAGGAGTGGCACCCGGTGTGGTCTTCTGCTGCTGTAGCCCATCTGCCTTAAAGTTGGACGTACTGTGCGTTCAGAGATGCTCTTCTGCCTACCTTGGTTGTAACGGGTGGCGTTTTGAGTCACTGTTGCCTTTCTATCAGCTCGAACCAGTCTGCCCATTCTGCTCTGACCTCTGGCATCAACAAGGCATTTCCGCCCACAGAACTGCCGCTCACTGGATGTTTTTTCTTTTTCAGACCATTCTCTGTAAACCCTAGAGATGGTTGTGCGTGAAAATCCCAGTAGATGAGCAGTTACTGAAATACTCAGACCAGCCCTTCTGGCACCAACAACCATGCCACGTTCAAAGGCCACAAATCACCTTTCTTCCCCATACTGATGCTCGGGAGAACTGCAGGAGATTGTCTTGACCATGTCTACATGCCTAAAATGCACTGAGTTGCCGCCATGTGATTGGCTGATTAGAAATTAAGTGTTAACGAGCAGTTGGACAGGTGTACCTAATAAAGTGGCCGGTGAGTGTATATCGCTGCCATGTGACCACTCACTAGACTCGTCATCAAGTGAATTTCCTAATTCTAATTGTCTGGAAAACTTTGGAGGAAGCAAAATTTTAAACTGATTTTTCTGTTCATTAGAATTCAAATTTCTCAGATTTCCTGATTCCTGCACACATGGATTTTTACATCCTATGTGGGAACCCCTTTGATCAGATTCAATAGATTTTTTTTTTTTTTTTTTTTTTTTTTTTTTTACTTTAAGCTGGAAGCCTGGGGGACACCACTAATAACTGGTGACCATTCCGAGTAGGAATCATTGACCTCATCTCTGGATCCTTCAGCCGGTTCTCAATCCAATTGCAAATTATTTCTTCCAAACCAATAGCCCTAATGTTGCCCATCAGGCGTCTGTAAAGGCATTGGACCCTGTCCCTCAAGTCCAGTTCTGTTCATGATCATTATATTCACCACATTCTGTTCTGTCATTTAGATGGATTTATCAGATGCAACTTATGGTCCCACAATACATTTGTGTACGTGAGGTGGTTGGTCAATATTTCCCAGCTCCCCAGTGTCTGTAGCCAGAAGCCTCGCTGGTGGTCATTGTCTGAGAAATGGGGGACACAGTCCTGAAAACTCCTCCTGGGGCGGCCCGAAGAGATAAAGGAAAAAAATCTAAATTGATCGTAGGTCCTTAAGAGCCCCAACATCCTGCACCCTGAGCATCGGACTGTAGAGGGAGGGTAAATGATTCCTCACCTGAATTGGTACAGGGTTCTCCCATATGTCCTATACACTTCGGCTCCATGGTCTTGTGGGGGTAGTAGTCCCAGGACTATTAATATCTATACTGCTGTCTGCGCCCCCCCAGTGATGGCCGGGAGTGTGGAGCAAGTGATGGGACTGGAACCAGATGACACTTGCTGCTCTTCTATAGGGTCTGGATGATGCGGCTTCCTTGGGTCGAAGCTCACCACCGTGTATGGATAGTTGTCTTTCTAATGGACAGATTGGGTGAAGACATGTGGGACACGGCCATTAGTACTAGAAACCGTCCACCACTAACCATATAGAGTTTTATAGGAAGTGATTACTCGCTGTCCCTCTTCCTATTCTGCTTTGGTACTCTTTCACTAAATGCCACAAGGATGTTTTGAAGTAGAATTCTCTTCTCTAAATTTCTGGAAACATGCTTTTGTTAAAATATTTTGTGGTTGTTTGTATCCATGTTTTCTTTGTGGGACATGTCTGTACATTAACTGATCAAAGGTTGAATTGTCAGACTTCATTTGATTTATCCATAGGGTCATCTCCTTGGGGAGGGACAGGTCCTGGTAGCTGAGGCCACTATGGGCACAGGCCTCCAGGATGGTCTCCTCCCGGTCATTCCTGTTCCCCCGGATACACCTGAAATAGGCAAATATTACACGTTAGAGAGAAGATCCTGATGGACCTGCATGAGGTCGTCTAGAGATGATGATCCATGATGGGTTTTTGAGAACCTCCATACAGATCTATCAGGATATCTAAAGATGTGAAGGCAGGAAATGTGTGGAATAAAAATGGTTAATTAATTATCGACCAATACAGAAATATTCTAGAACTGGACATGGACCAGTGGGGGGAATTATTTTGGTTATTATAGGGCCAATGGAACAAAACAAAATGGATAATGGAACAATATAAAAACCATTAAATGTTTAAAGCTGCCGATACACGATGTAGGGAATTCTCTACAACTGACCATGGACAGTACATCTGTAGAGATCACTCAGGAAATCATTTAAAGTCATTTACTGGTTGTCAATAGAGCGATGGGAAATTTTGGTAATTTGAGCAAGTGAAGGGAACTTCTGGGCAAACTCCTGATTGGATACATCATTCCTCTCCTGTTATTGGTGCAGGGTTCTCCCATATTTCCTCCACATTCTGATCTTGGAGTAGTCCCATCACTGTTAGTATCTAGACCGCTGTCTGTTTCTTCCAGACCCTATAGAAGAGCAGCAAGTGTCATCTGGTTCCAGTCCCATTACAGAGTGAGTGGGGATGATGAGGTTTCCTTGGGTTGAAGCTCACCACCGTGTATGGATAGTTGTCCTCACCCCAATCTGTCCATAGAAAGATTTGAGACACAGTCATTAGTCCTGCAAACCAGCCACCAGTAACCATATGGAGTATTATAGGAAGAGGGATTCCTTACTGGCAGATATCATGGGGATTAATCCACAGGGTCATCTCCTTGGGTAGGGACAGGTCCTGGTAGCTTAGGTCACTATGGGCACAGGCCTCCAGGATGGTCTCCTCCCGGTCATTCCTGTTGATCCTTATACATCTGTGTTGCTTCAGGGTTCTCCCATATTTCCTCCACACTTCGGCTCATGATCTTATGGGGGTAGTGGTCCCATCACTGTTAATATCTCTACCGCTGTCTGTTTCTCCCCCACTTGGACTTGGTGATTGGACTGGTACATGACACTTGCCGCTCTTGTATAGGGTCTGGATGATGAGGCTTCTTTGGGCCTCCACCGTGTATGGATAGTGGTCTTCTCCCAATCTGTCCATAGAAAGATATGAGACACTGTCATTAGTAGTGAGAACCATCCACTACCGACCTGGAGTATTAGAGGGTTGCCATGAACCTTGCTGCTCAATGACTGGATGTAGGTTCAGAAAGGAGCCTGTTGGGTCTCTCTGGACCGTGCTCTGACAGCTTTCCACCCTCTAATAACCAAAG
The DNA here is from genome assembly GCF_040894005.1 of Engystomops pustulosus. NCBI lineage: Eukaryota > Metazoa > Chordata > Amphibia > Anura > Leptodactylidae > Engystomops > Engystomops pustulosus. Next base: position 7,664,613 of record NC_092416.1, on the reverse strand, counting down.
TGATGCAGCTGCCACCACTAGTCATATATCGGCTGACAAGACTCCTAAGATACATTTATGCACCAATAATAGATTAATCAATGTAGGTAACATCTCCAAGTTATGGAATCATTGGAACACAAGAAGCTTTTTTAATTGTATGCACTGTCCTTTTTATATTAAATATATTTTATATTAATTTTATAATAAGGGTTATTGTACAAAAAGGGTCACACAATAAACAAACATACAGTTCAAAAAATATCAGCAAAAATATTGAAAACTGAGCTTAATACATTATCTGACGTTTTTATTCTGGTGCCCGGGGAAGCTGAAAGGCCTGATGACACTGTCCACCGGGAACCCCCAAAGAATAAGAATCTATTTAGGTCTTTTAAAAAAAAATTGTAATATTCCCTAGCACCCCCTGCTTGTGGTGACACCAGGAGGCCAGGCTGAGGATAATTGCCTTGTCACTAGGTGTAAACCTCAGACTCTTCTTGGCTGATATCTTGCCCTGTGGACGTCCTATACACTTGGTTGTAATTCCAGCTTTTCCCTCCTGTCTCCACATACTATGCATGAAGATTTTAATGGAAACAAATTGCATAACCCCTGAGCTATTCCCATCTGAGATTCCTCTGAAACTCCAGCAACAATGCTCAGAAATATATAAAAAAAATTCTCTATGCAAAACAAACAAATGTTAAATACATTATATTATCCATAATCTGATGCGTTTCGGATGCCATGTGTCCTTAGTCGTAGCCTAAAAGCAAAGACTAATTGCAAAGTATTTGGAGGGTAAGAGCTAGGGATTATGGGAATGGGGCTATCGCCTCCTGTAGCATAAATAACTAATACAAAGCCCTATACATCCTCACTATAAAGAAATGGTGACGTGTACTGGTTATTAGTATTACCATACACACAAGATATCAATACAAGTCTCTTCTATAATTCATACCAACCGGTACATGGGTTCCTGAAAGCATCTCGCATACGGAGGCTTCTGGTCCAATCTCCGCCTCTCTGTGGGCGGGGCACTCGCTCAATGGGCAGAACTCATAAGCCAGATACATCTCCGTGATGTACAAATCTGAAGTGTTTGGATAAACCCTGGCAGAGGGCGAGTTCTGGTTTGGATGTAATATCTGTAATGTGTTCTGATGGGATTTTTCGTGCACCTGAAATATTTTGGTTTCTATAGGCCCAATAGAACCAATGGTGAATGTTTATAGAACAATGTAGTCATCTGAGATGCTGATAAATCCATGCTGGAATTTTTTTAATTATTTCCGAATAATGGAACAATATAAAATAAATTACAAATGTTTGCAGATGCCAATACAAAGTTTTTAGAGATCACTTGGGAATTTTTTTCTAGTTGTTTACTGGTTAATGGAGCAATGGGAAATTTTGCTAATTTTTTTGGAGCTGCTGCTGGTCACATATAGGAATTTGATTCCAGATGGGAGGGAAAATATGGGGCAAGTTGTCAAATGAGGAACTTTTGGGCAAACTACTGATTAAACCAATTTAGAAATTTTGGAATTTTTAAAATGCTAATTTTTTTTTTCTGGAGGAAATTGTTGGTTTCTAGAAATGCTTATGAGATGCAGGAAGAGCAAAGGAGATGTCCAGAGGGTGGGGGGGGAGGGGTTGTCTGCTGCCTGAGGGTTATGGCGTTTCCACAGATGGATGGAAAGATTAGGGTTGGGTCGGTTCTAAACTCTGCTCCAGTCTGTATTTTTATCTTTTTGATCTTTACCTACTATTTGGAGCTGGAGCTTTGGATATTTTTTTTTTTCCTCTTTGTGACAAGTTCAGTCTTTTGGATTAAGTTTTTGGTGCTTTAGGTTGGAGATGGCTGGGACCATCACTGATGTTCTGCACTCCTCACCCCTGTCCTACTGCAGCAGTATATAGCTGGGTATCTATATTGAGTCCCTGTGTCGGTGACTGGCAGTAATTGTACTTTACGGCCATCTTGGTTCTGACCCAGTTAGTATGACTTTGCCTTTAGCTGTTTGTCTTCCTGTCTGTATTCCTCTTTTGCTGTGCACTTACCAGTGTAGGGACCGCCGCCCAGTTGCCGCCTGTGATTTGGGTTGTGGGAAGCTCAGGGCTCACTTTCACTCCTAGCACAACAGAATATCAAACCCTACACTAGTATGGAGGCCACAGATGCATCGTTCTGTCTGCTGCAGATTCTGGTTCAGGTGGTGATGTGTACTGCTGCAGGAACAGGGGAACAGTGCCTTTTTTTTTTTTTTTTTTTTCTGTCCGTAATGAAACCTAATTTACCGGAGTCTTTATGCAATAGTGTCGGGAGGGGTGAGGTTCCTCCTCTGGGGAATAGTTTAAGCTTTATTTTTGGTTGAGGCCTTGGTCTTTTTGGACAAGTTATTTATCCCTTTTGCTTGGAGACCCCCAGGTGAGGGCATTGTATCCAACTCTTGATGCTCAATAACTTTCCTGTGATTCAGACTTGTTTTGGTGATATTGTACGAGGACCCTGACAAGGCGGCATGTGCTGGGGCCACTAATGTGTCTGTGCTGGGGCCACTAATGTATCTGTGCCAGGGAAAGGCTCCTGTAGAGGTGAAATATACTGAATTAAGGAGCAATTATTACAACTAGGGCTGAGGTCAGACTCGGGATTACCCATGTAGGTCAGTTTAGGCATCAAACCTAATCCTAGTGCTGGAAGAGGCCGCGTCTGTAGCTGTTTGGAGGCTTCGGAAATGTCAGACTATGTTCTTCATTCTGCTTCTTTGTACCTTCCAAACCTAAATAAATTCTAAGCCTCCTCCTGTGCCCCTAGTGTTTTGGGGTCCTGCTTTAGACCACAGAATGGAAGTTGTAGCATTACAAGGCTGCATTGAAGCCGTATCCCATGATACTGGTGGTGGGGATGTAGACCCCCAGCTGGCACATAGCACCTGGTCAGGGTCTTATCAGATGATGGAAGTGGTAGTCTGGTATGAAGATGCTGACTACTTCTGGTGGAGTAGCTGACCAGCCTGGAGCTGGGTACTTGTAGTAAGAATCTAGAAGAGATCATGAAAATTATTAACTCTTCGATTAAAGCTGGTCACTTTCATGTGAAATACAAAAGACACGGCTAATTCTGACCCCCCCCCCCCCCTCCCACCTCTTTCCATATAGCTGCAGCCTGTCCCTAGTCAATGAACCCAAAACTTCCTCACATTTATGTAAAGCGGATTATGTAATTCTTCCAGCTCTTCATATCTTAGCAGTGATTATTTGTAACAATGCTCCCTGGGGTCCTCCACTGGAACTTGTTGGCCCCATACAAATACTAACAAAATTCATTCTGTGAACGGTGGGGAAATGATCCTGTTGGAAGGTCCTTCAGACTTCTAACAATGTCTCATTGCACAAATGGTAAGTGACTTGATCTGAGTAGTTATGGTAATTGCCCAATTTGGTGACATTTGACCCCTTGCCCTCAGCACCCTGTTATGTATACAAGGGGCTGGGCTCATGTGTAAGACCAGGCGCAAATATCTCTGGATCTTTATTACAATATAAATATTTACAATTAGTTTTTATAAAAAACCAAACTAATAATCAGCCCTAGATCTGCACCCTAGAGTAGCGCAGAAGCCTTGCTGGGGGTCATCAGGAAAATTGTCATAGAATAGTGGGACCCTCCACCTGGGGGTCCAGAGGGGGGTGTGATCTTTAAGAGGAAAAATCAAAATTTACATTTAATCATAGGACATTAAGAGCACCCCAGAGGGTCCCTGTGTAGCAGAGGGAGGGTAAAACATTCCTCACCTGTAGTGGTACAGGGTTCTCCCATATTTCCCCTCCACTCCGGCTCCATGGTCTTGTGGGGGTAGTAGTCCCATCACTGTTGCCATCTATACCACTGTTTGTTTCTTCCCCACTCAGACTCGGTGATGATGGGACTGTGGAGCCGCCATCTTCTGGTGTTGGGGTGGAGGAAGTGACTGGACCGGGTCCAGATGACATTTGCTGCTCTTCTACTGGATCCGGAAGACGCGGCTTCTTTGGATGGAAGCTCGCTACCGTATAAGGATAATTATCCTCCCCTAATCTGTCCATAGAAAGAAATGTGAGACACGGTCATTAGTACCGGAAACATCCACCACCGGCCCTACTGAGTATTACAGGAGGAGGGACAACTCACCGGCAGGAGACCTCGTAGGGATCGATCCACAGGGTCATCTCCTTGGGGAGGGACAGGTCCTGGTAGCTGAGGCCACTATGGGCACAGGCCTCCAGGATGGTCTCCTCCCGGTCATTCCTGTTCACCCGGATACACCTGAAATAGGCAAATATTACACGTTAGAGAGAAGATCCTGATGGACCTGCATGAGGTCGTCTAGAGATGATCAATGATGGGTTTTCCTACATATCAGAACTCCGGTTAGATCTAAGGATATCCATAAACTTCCCATCTTGGTCTTTTTACAAGGCTTGAATGGGAATTTGATCATAGGACATTAAGAGCGCCATCACCCTGCACCCCCAAGCATCTCACTGTAGAGTAGTGAAGGTAAATAATTTCTTATCAGTATGCGTTCTCCCATACTTCCTCCACATTGCAGCTCCATGGTCTGGTGGGGGTAGTAGTCCAATCCTCTATACCGCTGTCTTCCCCATTTAGACTTGGGTGATGATGGGACTGCGGAGCCGCCATCTTGTGGTGGGGACGTGGAGGAAGTGACTGGACCGGGTCCACATGATACTAGTAGTGAGGAATACATACCTTTCGTCAAACCGCCCACTTCCTGTAAAGTGACAGATGCCACGCCCCCTTTGATTCTGCACTATTTCCCCTTCCCTCCCTTTTTTTTTGGGGTGACATGGATGTAATGCATGGGGGTGCAGGGAGGATGTAATGTGCAGAGATATAAATTTAATTATATACGGATTGTTTCCTTATGCCCAGTGTCTTAGCTTCCTGATGGCTTCACGCCACTTCTTTTAGTTTGGTTTTTCTGCCTTTCTCTTAGAGGTGTTTCCCCTATGGCTGAGTCTAAGTCATCACTCGCCTGGCGCAGTATAGATTTTCCTTTACCACCAGTGTTTTTCGAGGCCACTTGCATCTTAATCTCTGACATCTTGTCTAAGAAGAAACGTGTTTTCCCGGGTACATTTGTCGCACTAATGATAGAATTTGCAGTTTTATGTTCGACTCTTTGTACCCTGACAAAATATTAATATACTTGGATTTCTATGATGGACGGACTTGGTAAATGCGTTCTCTGTCTCTATTGTCACCAGCGCTCTCCATGAGGTCATCAATAGTCACATTTACCTTGTCAGGTGGAAATAATTCCTCTATGAATGTCTGCAGCCGCCCCTCAATAACCCTGATGTCAGGAAAAGAATGAGACGTCATCGTATAACTTCTGCCAACGCATAAAACCAGACAATGTTCTGGGGTTTGTGTGATAAATGAGAAGCCGCGTTCTGTAACTGTTTTACATAATAACTTTTTCCAGAATTGGACGGTCCTGCTAAATACAGGATAAAGGGTTTTGTAGCCGAGTGTCCAGAATATTAGAATCCAAAAGGCAACGTTGTAAAATCTTCTAACAATTGTCTTTGTATAACGCACCTTTGTGTCTTTTGCAGCGTCTCGATTCAATATTCCAGGACTTCTTATTTCATACAATGCCCGATGTGTCACTTTTATTCGTTTTTGGGTTTGAGGTGGAGTTGTGGGGGTAATCCAAAACCAAGTCCTTAAGGCTATCAAAATGAATAATCTGGGTGTTAATGCAACTAAGTGTTTGCCCTTAACCCTTAAGACTGTTTTGCCTGTGTTCAGTTGTTATATGTAAGTTTTTGGATATAAACAGTGTTGTACATGTCGTCAGGAATCTCTTGTTAATTCCCCCAGGTAATCGCCTAAAGGAAAGATCCAATCACCCTCTCGGTGCACAAAAATGACCGAATCTGTATCATAAAGGCCTCTCTCCTGCAGTCTATCCAGAAGCTTGTGCACTTGTAGTCTGGTGCAGGCAGCTGTAAAGCGGCTACAAAAATAGCTTTTGTTTACTGTGTGATCCTTGGTGGGTTTCAAGTTGAGTTAATGTTGTCATCAATAAAATGTAACTCGGAGTACGGTAGAAAGACTTACTAAAACGGTTCAGAAGAACAAGTCTCTTGGTGGATGAACCATAACTATAGAAATGCCAAAGTAACTTTTGATGTAACTAAACTTGCCATAAATGATGCGCGGATGACCCACAGGACGGAGCTTTGTTTTGTTATCACAGGGATAAAGACTAGTAAAATCCTAGTAATGTATCGTTTCCCCTTCTAACAGCTTGTGATGGAGATTTATGGCATTAGTCCCCTGTGATGCTCTTTATGGGGGGGGCGGGGGGGGGAGGAGTAGTGCGATTGAGAATTGCATTATGAGTAGAAATGTTTGGAATCGGTTTTAACCGTTTCTTTCCATTCAGGTTCCCACATTTCTCGCACAATGTAACCACAGCTCTGAAGATCTCTTCTTACTCAAACCCTGATAGCTGCCCATCGCTGGCACTTGTGACCTTGTGTTTGCCTCACTAATAGAAATGGGGCGACCGTGGTAAAAACACCCCTGAAACGCCCACTTTCTTTTCACCCTTTGCCTTTTGAATGTCAATGTTTTTTGTGGTACATACATGAGCCAGTGAATAGCCGGGGTGGGGGGGGGGGGGAAACGTTTTTGTGGTAATGGCAATGGTGTTTTTTGGCATAGATGGCCATGCACAGAGAAGCCGGAGCGATGAGCTGGAAGGGATCTACATAGCGCGTTCCCACAACCGTTTTCTTCTTGCCCTTACAGTATTTTGAAACTTTATTTGTCCTTATCTCTCTGTAGCGCACTTGTCTCAAAACTTCAACGTTTACTTACAGTACGATTTCAATTTAGATTAAGTTTTGCTTTCAAGTAATTCCTTTTTGTCGCTAGGCATCATGTATCATCGTTTATACGGTAGAAAAGACACTTGTCCAAGTTCAAATAAGGAAGGGATTGGATGAGGAAGATTTATGGGAAACATAACATACATTCTGTATAACATAACCATCAATGTTATTTGGGTGTAAAAAGGCATCTAGACCCTTCTTGAAGCTCTCTGCTGTCCCTGCTGTGACCAGCGCCGGAGCTCTCTGCTGTCCCTGCTGTGACCAGCGCCGGAGCTCTCTGCTGTCCCTGCTGTGACCAGCGCCGGAGCTCTCTGCTGTCCCTGCTGTGACCAGCGCCGGAGCTCTCTGCTGTCCCTGCTGTGACCAGCGCCGGAGCTCTCTGCTGTCCCTGCTGTGACCAGCGCCGGAGCTCTCTGCTGTCCCTGCTGTGTCCAGCGCCTGAGCTCTCTGCTGTCCCTGCTGTGACCAGCGCCTGAGCTCTCTGCTGTCCCTGCTGTGACCAGCGCCTGAGCTCTCTGCTGTCCCTGCTGTGACCAGCTCCTGAGCTCTCTGCTGTCCCTGCTGTGACCAGCTCCTGAGCTCTCTGCTGTCCCTGCTGTGACCAGCTCCTGAGCTCTCTGCTGTCCCTGCTGTGCCCAGCGCCTGAGCTCTCTGCTGTCCCTGCTGTGCCCAGCGCCTGAGCTCTCTGCTGTCCCTGCTGTGCCCAGCGCCTGAGCTCTCTGCTGTCCCTGTTGTGACCAGCGCCTGAGCTCTCTGCTGTCCCTGTTGTGACCAGCGCCTGAGCTCTCTGCTGTCCCTGTTGTGACCGGCGCCTGAGCTCTCTGCTGTCCCTGTTGTGACCGGCGCCTGAGCTCTCTGCTGTCCCTGTTGTGACCGGCGCCTGAGCTCTCTGCTGTCCCTGTTGTGACCGGCGCCTGAGCTCTCTGCTGTCCCTGTTGTGACCGGCGCCTGAGCTCTCTGTTGTCCCTGCTGTGACCGGCGCCTGAGCTCTCTGCTGCCCCTGCTGTGACCGGCGCCTGAGCTCTCTGCTGTCCCTGTTGTGACCGGCGCCTGAGCTCTCTGCTGTCCCTGTTGTGACCGGCGCCTGAGCTCTCTGCTGTCCCTGTTGTGACCGGCGCCTGAGCTCTTTGCTGTCCCTGTTGTGACCGGCGCCTGAGCTCTTTGCTGTCCCTGTTGTGACCGGCGCCTGAGCTCTCTGCTGTCCCTGTTGTGACCGGCGCCTGAGCTCTCTGCTGTCCCTGCATTGTTAAAAGGGACACTTTCCACACTTTTTTTTTTTTTTTTTTAATCCTGAAGACCCCTTAGCTTGAGGAAGCTTCATGGGAATGAAATTTGGAGAATCTATGAATCTTATTTTCATGTTGGGCAAGGACACTCAGACGACCTCCTTGAGTAATCATAAGAAATATTTGAATAAGTTCTTCAACCGCGCTGAAACTCACTAACTCATTGTCTGGGAGACCCAAATCCAGGTGACTATCTATCTAGCACGTGACAATAACCCGCCATCATCAATATCGCCAATGGCCATGAGGGCACAGCCAGCCGCTAAACAGATTAGAATCCTAATTATTAGTCCTACAACCAAGTCCTCTTCTGTGTAATGATACGACTGTAGCTATAGCTTTCAGCTTCCACTTCCCACCACCTCTTCCATTTCTGAGTTACCACTAGTTTTGCACAATCTGATGCTAAACCTTCAGCGTTACTCTGCAGTGTGGCCGCTACCGCATTTAGGAAAGTTTTCGAATAAATTCTTGGACTTCTTTGTTGAGTCTCCAGGATCTAGTGTCTGGCCACCTTCATGCCATAACTGAACACAATCGCGAGGATGGCCGCCCCGGAGGACACGGTCCAGTAACGTGTGACCGGCTTCATGCACAGATCTAACAGCTTCTCCAAATGACTGAATACCATCTAAATTCTCAAAAGCGTCCAATTTCCTGCATGTGTTGCTTCCCCACTCAGGTCTGCCATCTTCTTCCTGGAGCATGTAAGTGCTGATCTTGCAACACATTTTGGTTTTTAATTTCCGCAGGTTGTCTGACGTCCACGCCCCCCGATTTGTGTCACATGAACCCAGCGCCAATGCGCCACAATCTGATCCTGTGCGCCAAAAACCCGGGGCTATTCAACACAAAATGGAAAAATTCGCTAAACCCGATGGAAAAGCATCCAACGGAACCTTAGTAAATGTGCCCCATAAACTTTCTGTTGTTGCTAACATTGACTTGCCAGGAAGACTTCATGGTTAATAATAATAAACTTTATATAGCGCCATCATATTCTGTTGCGCTTTACAAATCATAGGGGACAAATATAATAAAACATGACGGAGCACAAACATTCGTATGGAACAAGAGTGAGGTCCCTGCTCACAAGAGCTTACAGTTTATGAGGAGGAGTGGGGAAACGCAAGAGGTAAAAGAATATATAATGGTCAAGCCATTCTTAAGGGAATAGAACAAAATATAATAAATGGAATTGCTGTCGCTTGACCCAGTCATAAGCAGTCATCTTATATAAAAGGGTGAATGGGACTGCAGAGAAGTCTGGTGCCTGTTGGTTGCTGGATAACAGATGGGAGGAGGACACAGGACGGGTTAGTAGAAGAGTTAAAACTTCATGCAGTTAATGAGTGTTATAGGCTTGCCTAAAGAAATGGGTTTTAAGAGCACGTTTTGAAACTTTGGAGGTTAGGTGTTAGTCTGATAGTCCGGGGCAGAGCATTCCATAGAATTGGTGCAGCTCTAGAGAAGTCTTGCAGACGCGAGTGGGAGGTCCGCACTAGTGCGGAGGTTAATCTAAGATCACTGGCGGATCTAAGAGCACGGGTTGGGTGATAGACTGTTATAAGAGAGGAGAGGTAAGGGGGTGCAGCATTTATACAGAGCTTTATGGATGAGGGTTATTTTAAACTGTATTTGAAAGGAGACTGGCAGCCAATGCAGTGACTGGCATGAACTGGAGGCATCTGTGAAGAGAAGATATTAGATTAGTAAAATAGACCTGTTTAGCGAGGTGAAGGGCAGAGTTATCGGATTGGAGCATAAATTTAAAGTGAAGAAAGTCAGAGGAAGTGCCCGATTTTTCTCCAGGCATTTGGCACTCCTGTAGCACTTACGCAGGAAACGGGTGTGTGCCAAGGTTGCCTACATTTGTGTTGAAAGGCTCGAACGGATGGTGGTGCCATCTTATCTAGGGCACTTTTGAGAACATCATAATGATAAGTAGCCAGGTTAGGACAGGAGAGAGGAGATGGGGGACAGCGATGGCTGCATAGTCTCTGCGAGGTGGGGAACACTAATGGCACGTGGGTTCCGGTATGTGTGATACATGGACTTATTCTGTACAGGAAAGAACTATTTACAGTAAAAGAGAGAAGGTTATGGTCTGAAAGTGGAAAGTTATTGTTAGTAAAGTCAGAGACAGAAGGGTTGGGCGAAGACCAAGTCAAGGATGTTTCCCTCTTGGTGGGTAGGAGAATCAGTTGTACAAGTCCCAGAGGTAGTAAGTGATAAAAGCTGAGAGGCTGAAGAGGAGATGGGGGTGTTCATAGGGATGTTAAAGTCTCCCATGATGAATGTTGGGATGTCACAAGATAAAAAGTGAGGGAGCCAGGAAGCAAAGTGATCAAGGAACTGGTAGGGTGAGCCGGGAGGACGGTATACTACAGCCACACGAAGAGGGAATGGGCGGAAAAGTCTGAGGGTGTGGACCTCAAAAGATGGGAAGGTAAGAGAGGGGACAGGAGGAATGACCTGGAAAGTGCATCATGGAGAGAGCATGCCTACCCCTGCTCCCTGCCTATTATCAGGTCTGGAGGAGTGAGAGAAGTGCAAACCATCATAGCCCAGTGCAGCAGGGGAGGCAGTGTCATCCTGCTGGATCCATGTTTCGGTGATGGCCAGCAAGTAAAAGGACTTGGAAAGAAACAGGTCGTGAATGGACTCCAGTTTATTGCACACAGACCGGGCGTTTCAGAGGGCACATGTGAAAGGAGTTGTAAGACGGGAAGGGGAGATAGTAGAGGGAATGCACTGGATATTGATGAGGTTAGTAGGGTTCCTATGAGGGGTGGAAAGTTTTGAGCTGGAAGGAGGACCAGGGTTTGGACAGATATCACCTGCTACAAGTAGGAAGAGAATAGACAAGGAAAGAAGATGATGAAGTGATTTATGAGAAGGTGAACTCTGCGTCACGGCAGAACCAGATGGAGTATGGGGGGTTGGCTAAAGTATAGAGAACATGGGAGGAGTACAAGGGTGAAGGAAGGATTGAGGAACAGATGTGAACGGAAGACACTGATGGGATAGACGGATGAAAGGAGAGGAGAAAAACCAGGTAGCAATAGTACAAAGCCATTGAAGAGGTAGACAGACAGATTTCTACAGATATGAAAATTGATGAGTTTACCTTTCTCTTGCCCTTTCTAATTGCCGCTTTTATAATTGCCATTCTCAAAGTATTGTGTGACACTCGAGCTATAGGACACTCGCTATAGGACGGTCTGCAGCCTAGAGGAAACTAAATGTAAAGGGAAGGGGCAGAGCCATGCTTGGATTGTAAAATCATTAGCCCCCAAATGCAGGACACACGAGGGACAGTTTCTCTTCCAAAGAAAAACAGTTTCTAGATATAAAGATCAAACAGGATTGTAAACTTTAGGAAGAAGAATTTGGGTTACCATTAAAGACGGCAGATCAGGACACAGATGAAAATTGCAGGGATGTAACAGCAAGCAGTGATGGGTTACTGGGCCTAATTCTATGCATAAAAATATAAGCAAGGGATAAAAATTTCTGAGATTGTATGAGATGTATCATTTACACAGATCCCATCTTGGCTAAATTTGTATGTTCTCTCCGTGTATGTGTGGGGGTGATCTCCGGGTCCTCTGGTTTTCTCCCACACTCAAAAACATACTGGTAGGTGATTGCCAAATCAGTCCCTGTCCCCATGAGGCTCACAAACTCTGTGCAGCGCTGCGGAATCTGTAGGCGAATATAAAGGAATTATTAGTATAAGTATTAGTGAGCGGCTCTCATGGGGTGGAACAAATGTGACAATGAGTGATATACAGTATAAAACTAGACTGACCCGGTTTGTGGGTGTAAATGAAAGTACAAATCTCAGTGTTCAGAGCCGATGCGCCGGATAAAGTTACTGGAGTATAAAGACAATTGGTGTAAAATGTTGTAGATGTCACAAAGTATTTGGTGTTTTCCTCAGTTGTACAAACCCAAACCTCAGGTAAAACCTAATCCTATGGGAACAATAGGAGTGCGGGTCCTGCTCACAAGAGCTTACAGTCTGAGGAAGGGGGGAGGGACAAGGGATGAGACCACGTATAATAGTCCCTGGGGGGGGGGGAGACACAAGGGATGAGACCACGTATAATAGTCCAGGGGGGAGAATTTTTCTTTTGCGGTTTTGGCCGATACATAGAAAACGTGAAGGTTTTTCATATTCTTTTAGAATAGTCGTATCTGAGAAGTTATGGAACAATATCGGAGATTTTTCATTTTTGCCGATGGACAAAACCGATTTTATTAAAGAATTATAATCGCACAATATAAAAGCATTTGGTTTTTTGGAAGATGCCGATACCCCATGTAGGAGATTCTCTAGGACTGACCCTGGAGCAATATGACCGGAGACCATTCATGAAGACGTCTGTAGTGATGGAGCCGTCACTGGAGCCATGGGAAAGTCCTCACATTTTTGGAGACTCTGCCCAAAAGTTTCCTTCTCTTGCTCATTGGCCACTTCCAAAACTCCCCGTATTTCCCCCCGCAGTTGGTATAAATCTCTATATAACCAGCAAACTACTTTGTTACCAAAAATTCTTAATTGAACGACCTTTATATAAATTCCCGATTGGATCCAAGGATGAATATAGAAATTATCAGAAAGTCCCTGATGCAGGAATGTTTGGAGATGCTGATGGATGTTGGGATGATGTTACCACATATCCGAGCAGTGCGTTACCTGTAGGCCCGGCCTCTCATTGGCTTCTCTGGGGACCAGTGTCCTGTGTATTTTTTCATAAGAATTTCCAAGATTTTGTCCCCAAATATTTGCACCTTCACTGGGTCCAGTTTTTGGAATCTGTTGGCCAAAGTCTTTATATAACTTACCCCGGCCAACAGCTCCTCTCATCTCCAGTGGGGCGAGGGTGTAAGACGCCATTATATCTATGGGAGAACTAGAAAAGGTCATCTGTTAAAGGGGGAGGGGATGGATATAGAAAGGTTAAGATGTGGGAAGGAGAACAGCAGCGAGACCTGATACAGGAGGAAGTAAAATGTAGACAAATAACCAGGGGGTTTGGTGCTTCTCCTGATGAGATGGAACAGTTGTATCTGGTGGATATTTGGCTTTATTGAAGTTGTAGGCGGACAAGTCATTTCGGGAAGGGAATATTCCCTTCAGGTCTAAACAAAGGGGCTATAAAAACAAGTGTTTATTGGATGCATAAAGAATAAACACATGATCTCACATTTTTATCCCTTTCCTATAGATGGATATCTCTCTATCCAGATTTCATCTTATACAAAAGAGAACCAGCAGCCGCCTCCAAAAAAACATCAAAGAATCGATCCTCTTTATTCCACGGCCGTCACAACTGGTTATGGAATAAAGAGGATTTTTTTTCTTTGAAGTTTTTCTGGAGGAGAGCTGCTGATTTTTCTTTGTATTTGTTGGACCTTCAGCCCGGCCCGATCAGCGAGCACCCCCACACCTGTGCTGCATCCACTTCTCTCCAAGCAGATTTCATCTGGACAATATTGATGTACAAAATGGCAGGATGGAAGGTGCTTTAGGGTAGGACATAAGTGAAAATGAGTGATTAGTATAAAACTAGACTGACCCTGTTTGAATACAAAGATTTGTGATTTCATTTATACCCACTGAAGGAAACTGCGACTTTTCAGACCCCTGAAGGGCAAGCAAGGTCAATTATCCTTTTATAGACCCTCCCAGACCTCACGGGTTCTGAGGCTCGGGAAATGATTGAGGTGTCCACACAACCTCCGGATATGGCACAACAACAAATCACAACCCTTATTATGAAACCAATATATAATAATATATTAATAAAGTCCAAATACTCTGATAGAACTACAAGTATGAGCAATTTGTATGTTTTTTTTTTTTTTTTTTTTTTACCTTATCTGTGGGCCTAATGGAAACAGGTCCACACCTTAAGATTTTTCCTGAACCGAATGGTTGATGGTTTCGTAGACATAAGACAAGGGGCATCATTAGCCAATCTAGAGAACTTGAACATTGATGGAACAATATTGGATTTTTTTTAAATTTGTTGATGGGCAAAACTGGGATTTTTAAAGAATTATAATGAAATCTTCAGATACAACATGTTTTATATATTATTCCCAAACACAATGTGGGAAATTCTCTAGAAAAGAGGACAAAAAAGCATGTGTAAAGTAGCAACATCACTTTATTGAAAAAATTGGACAACAGACAACATCAGCAAGACAAACAAAATATAAAACCATTTAAAAAGGAATGCACCCCAGTGCACCCATCAATCCAAGATCAACCGGAGCCCGACACCTGATAATGTTGGGTTATCCGAACCCGAGTCCCACAACACCCTCTCACAGCCCAAAACAATAATAAAAAATGACACAGATAGGGCATGTGTCTGCGGGGAAAAGCTGAATAGCTACACCTACATGTAATCCGGTCAGTGAATGAATGGGAAGGCACAAATGTGCAGGAATATCCTATGTACCTGAAAATGTAGTATGCAGTAACGGACCCATAAGGCAGAGTGCTCGGTTAATAATTACCATGAGGTGTGAGACGGTGGTGAGGACTCGGGACTGGTCGCCCCACGCGTTCCGCCGCGTATCGCAGCTTCTTCAGGGGTGTCCCACTGTTGTCAAACCCCAGCTATATGTACCTGTACAATATGCCGTAGATGTGTGACCGCTGTGTGGCACCCGGGAGCGTTGTCAGGGAGGAGCCTGCCACGGCGCGACGTCACTTCCGCTGACGCGGGCCGCCGCGCACGCGTACACGCTCTCAACCCGTATCCAGGCAACGCTCCGGTACTGCCGGTGAAGGGGTGAGTGCTCCGTGTTTCTGGACATAATACATATATATTGTGTCTGTATCAACGGATGTCAAGAATATCGGTTACGTGTGAAAATGAAAAAAATGAAAAAATATAAAAATAAAAATTAATAATTATATTGCATTCTGCAAGTGCAAAGGTGTGAATAAAATTTACATGTATTTACATGTAAATCACCATATATTAAAGTGCAATGTGCATATGTAGTGAGAACAGGAATATATATTTTAACAGTAACAAATGACAAGACACAGTATTAATTGCGGATGCAGTTATCCAGGCAACATCACATCCACACTCAAGCATATCCCAGCATGGGCCCATGCACACACATACACCACACACATCATCGCATGTAAGCAAGAATAATTCAAAATAATGACATAATATATACTAAATGCATGGATTACAAAAGCTCAAAGGTACTGGAGTTAGTCAGTATGGCCATACATATCTTAGCCTTAGTGAAGTCAGGCTACACTTAGGGGTAGGATCAGAGGTATTTGGAGGAGGCAATCTTGGATCAAGGCAGGCAGATGTGGAGGGATGGTGCTTGATGAATCGCTGTATGTGGTAAGAGAAAGGGGGAAAGGGCTCCCATAGGGTCAGATGCCAGATCTGCAGACGAGAATAACAGGACCACATATAATTTAATTTAAAGATGTCCAGAAAGGGGCGCTGTCGCCACCAAAAATGTGTGATGCTGAGGAAAATAACAGCCGTGAGGAAACTAGGAATATAGTGCTAATAACTGGAAATTGATGTCAATTGATGTTGCTACTTTACACATGCTTTTGTCCTCTTTGCTTAGATTTGTTTGCATGTGCGTAGCCCTATACGGGATGTTATATATAAACAAAAATCCCAATTTTGTTCACATGGAAATTCTCTAGAACTGATCACGGAGCAATATGACATGAAAACATTTTGTGGTGTTTTATTAGTTGCCAATGGAACGATGGGAAACTTTTTTTTTTTTATTTTGACAACTAGGAGGGAAGAATTTGCAGAATTTCAAGAATGAGCAAGTGAGGGAAACTGTTGGGTAAACTACTGATTTGACTTTTTTTTTTTTTTTTTAATTCCAAATGAAGTCTTAGTTCCATAACCAAAATTCCTAAAAATGAATATAAAAACAGATCAAGGAACTGATCGAGGAATTTTTGGAGGCCAATGGATATTGAAATTATTGTAGTAGATGTAATACAGAGCCGGGAATTACCTGTAAAATTTGTGAATTTTTGGGGAAAGTATTTCCACTAGTTTATCCCCATATAAGTTCACCTTGTCCGGGTCCAGTTTATGGGAATCTGTTGGGCAGAGTTTATATATCCAACCCCGACCCACATCTCCTCATCTCCAGGGGAAGAATGAATCCGCTACAATGTTATCTACTGGAGACAATAAGAACCGGGCGACTATTAGTAAGGAGAAAGACTTGCTGTAAAATCTCTAAGGGCGTTAAGATGGATCATTTGTGGTTAGGACCTGATACAGGAAAGACCCAGAGCTCCTCTATAATATTCATATGGCACCTACATGGATATTTTTTTAATTTTTTTTAGACAAAAAATTGAATTAAAAATTCTAATAAAACAATCTAAAAACATTTGAGAATTTTCTCCAATACACAATGTAGGATATTTTCTAGCACAGACCATGGGGCAGTGCCACATTTTTAGGTCATTCATGAAAAAAATGTAGTGTTTTACTGGATGTCAATAGGGAACACCACTTATATAGATATATAGGGATTTATACCAACAGAGGGGAAAATGTGGGGAGTTCTGGAAGTGGCCAATGAGCAAGTGAAGGAAACTTTTGGGCAAACGACTTGGTTACCAAAATTCTTAAATTGGTAAAATGACCTTTTTATAAATTCCCAATTAGATCCAAGGCTGAATATAAAAAAGATCAAGTCCCTGATGCAGGAATGTTTGGAGATGCTGATGGATGTTGGGATGATGTTACCACATATCAGAGCAGTGCGTTACCTGTAGGCCCGGCCTCTCATTGGCTTCTCCGGGTACCAGTGTCCGGTGTATTTTTTTGGAGAGTATTTCTAAGACCTTGTCTCCGAATATTTTGACCTTCACTGGGTCCAGTTTTGGGAATCTGTTGTCCAGAGTTTTTATATAACTTACCCCGGCCAACAGCTCCTCTCATCTCCAGGGGGACGAAAAAATATGCGGCCGTCTTATGTCAACTTTTTATTTTTTCATTTTTATAGATATTGGGGGAGGGGGCGGATTTAGAAAGGTTAAGACATGGAAAGGAGAACAGCAGCGAGACCTGATACAGGAGGAAGTAAAATATAGATGAATAACCCGGTGGTTTGGCGCTCTCCTCCCCAATGAGACGGCAACTTTGTATTTGGTGTATATTTGGCTTTATTGTATTTGTAGGCGGACAACTCGTTTTGGGAATTAAATATTTACATTCAGGTCTAAACAAAGGGGCTAAAAATATAGGCAAGGGATAAAAATTTCTTAGATGGTATGAGATGTATCATACACTATATACAGATTTTTATCTTGGCTAAATCTCAGTTATGTTCTCTCCGTGTTTGCGTGGGTTTCCTCCGGGTCCTCCGGTTTTCTTCCACACTCCAGAACATACTGGTAGGTTGATTCTATTGTGAGCCCCATTGGGGACAGGGACTGATCAGGCAAACTTTGTGCCGCGCTGTATAAAGGGGGGGGGGGCAAGATATGACCATGTATTATAGTCCAGTGGGGAGAATTTTTCAGATTTTGCCCAATACAGGAAACGTGAACATTTTCATATTATTTTAGAATCATTGTTTATCTGAGAAGCTGATGGAACAATATTGGATTTTTACCGATGGACAAAACTGGGATTATTAAAGAATTACTGTAATCGCACAATATAAAAGTGTCCCGAACCCGACTCACCAGAGTTCACACAGGGATACCTACTCTATGGAGTCCCAGAATTTAGCCCTTAAGCTCCGCCCACTTCCACAAAATGGCGTCCTTACGCTAAATTCACTCCACAGAATCTCAGCCCCAGCCAATCCACTGCCACCACCCACGAGTTACTCACACAAAGGCCATATGCACCTCAACCACACAGACAATGCACCCTGATGATAACACGGCACATGCACTCACTACTTATACAATATTACAATGATAAATTCACACAGAACATGCAATCACTTACTACATGGACTATGCTAATAATGACCTCAATGACCCAACAGTAACGGGATTCCCTTCAGTGACTCAGATTCTTTAAGGCTACAAGCAGAGGCTTATTAAGAGTTAACACTAATTTACATAAAAAATGCAGTACACTCAAAGAATAAAATTGTCAGAGAAAATGAAAAAGATTAAAAACAATACACATGCAGTTAGGGAAGAAGGAAACAAAAAACTCTTGCTAGTGGAATAGGAAGAAATACTTTGGCCTGTGGACAGGGCATAGACATCGATCCAGTCTTCTAGTGATATAGTCCCCCCAGACCCCATGTGGCTGCTTCACTCATTTAAACCCAGGGGAATTTTGCCCCCCACCCCTGGCTGTGATGTCACTGTGAGGGGGAGTTTTTTCTATCCCCCTCCCATTAGTGAGGTACTTTTTGGGTCTGGGTTTTTATCAAAACCCCATAAATTTTTGATTGGAAGATAGTACAATTGTGCCATGGCTTCCAACCCAATGCGTACGTTATACCCATTAACCCCATACCAAACTCGGGGTGCCTACTGTCAGGGGTGTTCTGCTATTGGCTGGCTTCCCCTGGAGCTAACATTCTGATTTTCACTCCAGGAGTGTGTAGACCCCATAACTGTCCTGTGTAACTGGGGACCCATAATTATGAATTATGCCCCAGTTATGGACAGCTATGATATTCCCTTTGTCTAAATTTGGAGGGAAAACCAAAGTCTGTGGGCTCGTTTCATCCCACACTTCCTGGAGTCCTCACTGGCCAAAGATGTCAATTCTGCCACTTAGGAAGACCATGTTCCTCTGATCATAGACTCCCTGGGGTGTTATAGACACACTGCCAGGCTCATCTTCCTGGCTGCTCTTAAAACAAATGGAGCCTAATGATTTATAACGGGCAGAATGAAACAACACAAAAGAGAGAATTAAAAACTCATAAAACAAACTTTGGAGGAGTAATATTATTATCACACCTCCCTCCAGAGATATGGCATGGGATTTTGATATTCTAATCAATATCCCAATCCATTGTCCCCGGCTCTCCCTGCCGTGACAACCCGTCCGCATTCCCATGTTCACTGCCCTTCTTGTGTTGAATGGTAAAGTCATATTGCTGTAGGCCTAGACTCCATCTCAGCAGCTTTCCGTTATCCCCAGATACCCGGTGAAGCCAACTGAGAGGGTTGTGGTCTGTTACCACGGTGAACTTTCGGCCATTTAAGTAGGGCTGTAGTTTCTATAGAGCCCACACAATGGCAAGGCATTCTTTTTCTATGGTGGCATAGGCCACCTCCCTGGGTAAGAGTTTCCTGCTTGGGTAAAGGATGGGGTGCTCATCTCCCTCTGGGTTGACCTGGCTGAGTACCGCACCCAAGCCATAGGCGCTGGCGTCAGTCTGG
The DNA here is from genome assembly GCF_040894005.1 of Engystomops pustulosus. Taxonomy (NCBI): domain Eukaryota; kingdom Metazoa; phylum Chordata; class Amphibia; order Anura; family Leptodactylidae; genus Engystomops; species Engystomops pustulosus. Next base: position 7,645,011 of record NC_092416.1, on the reverse strand, counting down.
ACTACGAATTGCGGCTGAAGTCTGGACTCTGAAATTGTAATACTGGAGAGCTAGTCAGAGCCAGAGCCACCATGGACCGCTCACAATCGGCAGTCCAGCTGACTACCTGTGGTAGTTTCTTTTTTGTGAGGTCTGAGGGGCTTGGCCAGGGTACTATAGTTAGGGACGAACTTACGGTAGTACCCAGCTGTTCCTAGAAATGACATCACCTGTTTCTTCGTTTTGGGGGTAGGCCAATTTGCAACTGCATCTTTCCCTAACTCCGGCTTAAGTGTCCCCCCACCTACCAGGTGTCCTAGGTATTGCACCTCAGACATGCCTATCTGACACTTCCCAGGCTTGATGGTGAGACCGGCTTCCTGGAGGTGCTTGAGCACCTGTGACATGTGTGTCAAGTGCTCCTCCCATGTCTGGCTAAACACTGCAATATCATCCAGGTATGCAGTTTGTTCACCAAGCGCTGGAATGTGGCAGGGGCATTCTTCATGCCAAAGGGCATGACTTTAAACTCTTATAGTCCAAAGGGGGTGATGAAGGCGGACTTTTCCTGCGCCTCCACTGTCATGGTAATCTGCCAATACCCCCTACTTAAATCCATGATGGTGATATACTGGGCTCTGGCGAGTTGATCCAAAAGCTTATCTATGCGAGGCAGTGGGTAAGCGTCAAACTGTGATGCTGTTCAGCTTCCTGTAGTCCACACAGAAGCGTGTGGTCTTGTCCTATTTGGGGACAAGCTCTACAGGTGATGCCCACGCACTTTGAGACTCTTGGATCATCCCCAGTCCCAGCATTTCCTCCACTTCCCTCTTAATGTCAGCCCTTACTTCTGTAGAAACACTATGCACCCTGTCTGGCTGGTGGGTGTTCGTTCCCCTGTGTCTACGTGATGAGAGGCTAGTGGGGTTTTCCTGGTTTACCGGTGAAAATGTCAAGGTATGGGTTTACTGTCTCTCAGCTGGGATTTCTGAGATCCAGACAGCTGGGCGCTGACTATGGCATCCTCAATGGCCTCCCTTTCTCTGTCCTCTGGTATGCTGCAAACTGGCAGGACGCACGTATCCCTATCATGATGAGCCTTGATCATGTTCACATGAAAAACCTTGTGCTTCTTGCGAACATGGTCGATCGTGACAACATAGTTCACGTCATTTAGGTGTTGATGAATGGGATATGGGCCTTCCCAAGCAGCTTGGAGTTTGTTTTGGGTAGTGGGGATCAGGACCCACACCTTCTGGCCCACCTCATACATTCTCTCCCTGACGTTCCTGTCATACCACCGATTCTGGTCGGCCTGGGCTTGAGTCAGGTTCTCCTGCACCATCCCTGTCAAGGCCTGCAGTCTGCCCCTGCACTTCAGATCATAGTCAACTATAGAGACCTTTGGTGACCCTAATTCTCCCTCCCATGACTCCTTCATGAGATCTAGTGGCCCCGTACCTTCCTGCCATAGAGAAGCTCAAAGTGAGAGAATCCAGTCGATGCCTGCGGTACCTCTCTGTAAGCGAATAGCAGGTGTGGTAGATAACGATCCCAGTCCTTCCCATGGGTATCCGCAAACGTCCGGGGCATCTGTTTGAGGGTCCCATTAAGCCGCTCAGAGGCCATTAGTCTGCGGGTGATGAGGACTGGCTACCAAGTACTGCACCTGTATTTTCTTAGAGGCACTGCATAAGGTGAGACATAAACTGGGTCCCCTGATCTGTAAGCATTTCTCTGGGGAACCCTACACGAGAGAATATAGTGAAGAGCGCATCTGCCACCTTGCCAGCCCTGATGGATGACAATGCCACGGCCTCTGGGTAATGTGTGGCATAATCCACAACCGTCAGAATGAAGCATTTACCCGAGCTGCTGGTGACATTCACGGGGCCTACAATGTCACAGCAATCCTCTGGAAAGGCTCCTCAATTATGGGTAAAGGGACGAGGGGTGCTCGCTGGACCTGGCCGGCCTTCTCCACCCTTTGACATACTATACAGGAACGGCAGTATTCCGCCACATCATTCCCCCTATTGGGCCAATAGAAATTCTGCTTGAGTCGACTTTTGGTTTTGCATAGTGGTATCTCGTGGGCAACTCTCAAAAGCTACTCCGGGAAAGGGTGAGGTACCACTAGTTGCCTATCAAGGGATACATCCTGCTGGGGTCAGTGTGAAGTCTGTCTATACAGCCAACCCTGGTCCCATGTAATACATTCCTTGTCCCCCTCCTCAGGGGCCTGACCAGCTCTATCATGTAGTTTATATAAACTAGAATCGGAGTGTAGGGCGTCCTGAAACTGGCGACGCTCTGGCTCTGTACTGGTTAACAGTTTAACCCTTTGACTGGTCTCAGCCACTGGTGACAGGCTGTCAGTCTGCTCCTGTTCCTCTGTAACCCAGACAGCAGGAGGTTCAGGACTCGGGCAACGGTGAGCTTCCTGAAGACTCCGACTGCGAGTTACAGCGGACACGGACACACCACACTCCAGCTTTTGGGGGAGAGCTGTGGGTGGTAGCATACTAACACTTAGTCACATTATTAACACAGCTAAACGCTACATCATTACTATGTATACATTCACGGTCCATGGTATTTAAAGCTGGGTTAGACATGGGTAAATTGTTGCATCACATGATATAGTTGAAATGTGTAGCATCATTGTCAGTCTACAGTAGGCACAGTCCGAACAATATCAGATGTTAAGGGGTTTAACTCACGTGGGGCACCAGGGGGTGCCAGTGTCCTCATTGGCATCCTGAATTACATATCTAGAGACCAGATGCCCCAAGTCGGTCCCCAACAACACATTTTTATCAGTTACTCCCTACGTCTGTCATCCCTCTCCCCGCCCCCCCTCCATCCAGGTACACCCGGCCATGGGCAATGCAGGGGTGAGGCCTCCAACTCCAGCAACTGTAAGAGTCCTTCCTGGGATGAGATCCTACAGCTTGACAAGTAATGGGTGCACAAGGTTCCTCTCAGCACCGGTATCCCTCAACCCCTTTGTGACATTGTCACCCACAGTAACCTCCTGTAGGTTGTCACCAGCCACCCGCTTACTCCCACCCACAAACAAAACAGATGGTGAAGACTATGTTTTGCGCAAAGGGGTGGTCTTCCTCTTTTCTAGGCATGTAATGCTTATGTGCCCCAATCTGTTGCAAACAAAACACCTGCGTTGGTCTCCCGCTGGCTTAAATGAACAAGGGGATGCCCCAGAAGCTTTGTGGGCAACTGTAGAAGAGGTGACAGGGGGCTTACCCCCCCTCCAATCCTGCAGCTCCAGGCTTCCGTGCCTCGGGCACTCTGCTGGCAACAAACACATCTGCCAGCTGGGCAGCCTTTTCCATGGATTTTGGCTCCCGTTCTCCTATGAATTGTCGCACCTCCGCAGAACAGGTGTGAATAAATTGGTCCATGGTGATCAGGTCATCCATCTCCTCTAGGGTGGTCACACCCCATCCTCTGCACCATTTCACCAGGTTTAGCATTTCCTGGCAAACTCTGCATGACTAGTACGGAAAGGCTCTCTGTATACTTCTGGAGTGAGGATAAAACGCTGTATCAGAGCCTTTTGATAGCCTCCTAATCGTGCTCCACAGAGGCAGGTAAGGCTACAAACGCCTCCAGTGCTTTGCCTAGAAGTCCAGGGGTAAGGTATCGGCCCATCCAGCAGGCGGCAGTTGAAATTGCCTGCAGACCCTCTCAAATCCTTGCAAAAAGACATCCAGGTCCCCATCATTCTCCAGGACAGGAAAACGATCCAGACGGGGCCTAAAAGAAACACTGTCCATGGACTCACTCTGTGCTGATGGTGAAGTTCTTTGCTGTTGTTGGAGCTATATCTGGGCCATCCGAAGCTCATGCTCCCGCTCCGCTTGCCGTTCAGCAAACTCACGCTCTGCTTTGCGCTGCTGGGCTGCCTGTCTCTCCAGTTTTTGCATATACAGCTGCATCCTAAGGCTAAGATCAGTCACCGATCTGCTGCCCAGCCGGTTGCTGCAAGACCTTTCCTATCGGTTCTTCTGAGGCTGGAGTTCCCTGGTCCGGTTCCGCAGAAGGATGGGACTGCACATCAAACGCCACCAGCATTTGAATTATCTCCGCCTTGTTCTGGCCCGTTGGTATTAGCCCTCTCTCCGCACAGAGAGTCAGCAGATCAGCCTTGGATCTGTTTCTGTACACCTCTGCCATCGTAGCAGTGGTCTCGCTAAGCAAACAAAAGATATATAAGAGGGGGAGGGGAACTGTTATGCACGTATGTATATTGACTGACAAGTTTTGAGTCTCTTGCTTGTGGACTGTAGTATTAGGAATACTCCAGCCCTTAAGAGAGGGTTAATTTCTCTTAATTGTGTTTTTTAGCAGTTCATCCTATCCACCTTTAACTTTTGTAAACACCTGAACATAACTTGAAAATGATAGCAGCACAAACAAAAAATTGAGCAGCGCAAACATGGCAGAATTGATTGGCACCAGTTTTGTTTGATTTGGGCAATGTGTGTGTGTGTGGGGGGGGGGGGCTCTGGTTGACCACTGATGACCTCTGAAAAACTTTTATTAATATCTTAATAATGATAAGATTTCTGCTGCACAAACGGAGCACAAAAGTTTGACAACAATTTTGTTAGATTTGAACAAGGTGGGTGGGGGGGGGGGCAGCTGCTCTGGAGTGTTATATCACCTGGGTAGCACTTTATAAAGAGTCTTTTGTATTGTAGTTGCAGAGAATAAGAGTTTTTGAGGATTATCCGGCATTCCCGTCCCCGGCTCCATGAATACGGAAGGTTTGTTACTCCATTAGAGAGATTTCTATGTGTGGAGGAAATGCTTTCTATGCAGATATAAGATGTTGTTGTGTAAACATGTATCAGGTTTATGTAAATCTCTGAGTGTGCGGCTCCTTTCTTGATGTTGATGAGAGGAGATTGTCTTCTCCGAGTCTCTTTAGGTCTCTGTGCGATGAATAGAAGTTTATTCTGACCATAAGTGTTTGTATGTAAACGCCAGTAATCGTCAGCCTGAATGTAATGCAATTGTCTTTGATTCAGTTTAATCAAAACGCGATCATGTGACAGCGGGAGAATGATGTGGTTACACAGCCCCCCCCCCTAGTTATGTTCTGCCCCCGTCATGTACACTACATAATTCTTCTCATCTTCTATTGCTGTGCTGCCTCCTAGTGGCTACATTAAGTTGTTACTTCATATCGTCCTGTAGGACCTGTGGTCACCTCATCCCCCTCCCTCCCAGCGCCCCCATGTGTATGTAAATTAGAGGGTGTGGCCTCACCTTTATTGAAGTTTTTGAAAATAAAGTTTTATAAACAAAAAAAAAACAAAACAATAGTGACATTTCTTTATAAACTTCTCACCGAAACCAATAACTGGAATCTGGAAAGTCACCCGAAGACTTTATGTATCCGACTCCAGGAAAACAAAGGAATAAGAGGATTTATCGTGAGGAAGATTTTCTAAATACTATTAGAATTCAACCTAAAAGATCTGGGGGGAAAGCGAGAGAGATTGATAGATAGGAGATAGATAGATAGATAGATAGATAGATATGGAGAGAGAGAGAGAGAGATGGATATAGAGAGAGATGGATATAGAGAGAGATGGATATAGAGAGAGATGGATATAGAGAGAGATGGATATAGAGAGAGATGGATATAGAGAGAGATGGATATAGAGAGAGATGGATATAGAGAGAGATGGATATAGAGAGAGAGAGAGAGATGGATATATAATAGATAGAAGAGCGACACATGAGATACATTGTATCCGCTGGAGGCCTGGACCTATTACTCCTATTTCCGTGGTTTATTACAGGTGGATCATGTCCTGGATTGCGGCCGCTGGTCCTGTAGCTTCTTCTCTCTGGGTTTTGGTAGATATGAGGTAGATAGATGATAGATATGAGATAGATAGGAGATGGATATTATATAGATATAGGATAATACAGTAGATATCAGACAGGTGAGTCTCCAGTCATGGGAGGGGGGGGGGGGGCAGGGGTTGTAGGGACCCCTGTATGATGGGATGTTGTGGGTGGGGTCTGTAGTCAGTGAAAAGACATGTGATATGTAAATGAGATGACACAGTGTAGGCCCCGCCCTCTGCCCCCTGCCCTGATATAAGCCGGCTCCTGCCTCCCTCCTCCCTCACTCCTGGTGAAGACCCTGCACAGCGCACACCTACCTCCACCATCACCTGTAAGGTAAGTGACCCCCAGGCACCTCAGGTCTCACTGCAGACCATGGAAGGTTCTCTACATGGTTTATTTATTTCTTCTATTTTACTTTCTTTCTTGGAGGTTTTAATCTTTCAGTTATTTGTCTTGCATCACGGATCTATCTGTCTCATATCTATCTCTCTATCTCTCCATACATCTTATATGTAAGGGCAGCACCAGATTTATCTTTATGTTCTATTCTAGTTTCTTAGACAGATGAATGTTGTTCATTTATTTTAATCTCAGTTTTGGTGCTGCTCTAGTATCGGGGTTTGGCTCTCGCTCTAGTATCGGGGTTTGGGCTCTCGCTCTACTATCGGGGTTGGGCCCTCGCTCTACTTTCGGGGTTGGGCCCTCGCTCTACTTTCGGGGTTTGGCTCTCGCTCTACTTTCGGGGTTTGGCTCTCGCTCTACTTTCGGGGTTTGGCTCTCGCTCTAGTATCGGGGTTTGGCTCTCGCTCTAGTATCGGGGTTTGGCTCTCGCTCTAGTATCGGGGTTTGGCTCTCGCTCTAGTATCGGGGTTTGGCTCTCGCTCTAGTATCGGGGTTTGGCTCTCGCTCTAGTATCGGGGTTTGGCTCTCGCTCTAGTATCGGGGTTTGGCTCTCGCTCTAGTATCGGGGTTTGGCTCTCGCTCTAGTATCGGGGTTGGGCTCTCGCTCTAGTATCGGGGTTGGGCTCTCGCTCTAGTATCGGGGTTTGGGCTCTCGCTCTAGTATCGGGGTTTGGGCTCTCGCTCTAGTATCGGGGTTTGGGCTCTCACTCTCTGGGTGAATAATCCAATATATATATATCTTGTCACTTCCATCCACCAATTATCTATGGAGAAAGTTCTGGAACATTGTGTCTGCACATGGAAGTATTTTCTGGATTGCTGGGAGCGCTGCCTCCTCCATTTGTATATATGTAAGGTCCAAGCCAGGACTTGTGGCCCCCAACCTTGTAAGGTTCACCCTGAGCTTTTTTGTATAGAGGAGCTCGGGGTCTTTCCTGTATCTGGTCCTGTTGCCGCTGTTCTTCTTCCCATATCTTATCCATCTTTCTAACCACCCCCCCCCCATATCTTACAGAGATTTATATATTTTTCTCTTACTAAAATGTATGTTCTTGTTTTCCCCTGTAGATAGAAAATGGCCAAATATTCATTTATCCCCCTGGAGATGAGAGAGGAGCTGTTGGCCGGGGTGAGATATATGAGAACTTTGGCTAACAGATTCCGTAAATTGGACCCGGTGAAGGTCGAGAAATTTGGGGAACATCTGCTGGAAATAGTTTCAAAAAAATTCACAGGTCATTGGTTTCCGGAGGAGCCAATGAAGGATCGGGCCTACAGGTAACTTACTGCTCTGTATTATATGTGGTAAAATAATTGCAATATCCATCATCATCTTCAAAAATTCCTGGATTGGTTACTTGATAAAATTTTATACATAAACCCATCATGGATCATCATCTCTAGACAACCCCATGGATGTCCAGCAGGAACTTTTCTAACGTGTAATATTTGCCTATTTCAGATGTATCAGGGTCATCAGGAATGACCGGGAGGAGACCATCCTGGAGGCCTGCGTCCACAGTGGCCTTGACTACCAGGACCTGGACCTACCCAAGGAGATGACCATGTGGATCGATCCCTATGAAGTCTCCTGCCGGTGAGTAGTCCCTCTTTCTATAATACTCAGTAGGGTTGGAGGTATTTGGTTTCCAGTACTCGGGCCGTGTCCTCTAGTAGCCAGTACCCAGTAAAAAAAAAAAAAACTAAGTACTCGCCATCCAGTGCTCCTCTTCTATCATCAGCAGTAGCGTGACCCAGCTCCGTGTGAGGTCATAGTGTGCGCGTTGGCAGAGCGCACAAATCTGGGTCCCGCTACTGCTACAGATTGAAGAGGAGCTGAGATGGAGTTTATATTATGTGCTGGGGCAATGTACTGACTACCTATATACTGCAGGGGGGAGAGTGAGCTGCTGTATACCGGGCAGTGTGACCGGGACTTGGCCTTGGTGCTATGTTTCTGTATGAAGCTCGGTTCGAGTACTGTACTTATGTATTGGACTGAATACTGGTGCTGTATTTATAATAAGCTTTGTTCTGGTGAGGTATATATGTATATCACCATTATAATAATTCTTGATGGGCACAATATTATAATTTGGAAGACTCTGCACATTTTTATTAAAAGGGGGGCTCTAAATGTTTTAATTTGGGGGGAGCAATGTCTAAGTTAACTGGGACAGTTTATGCTAAAAATGATGGCCTATTGCACAACTTTTTGAGATTTTAACTGTACAAAGTATTACCTAGAAACTGTCCTGCCAGGACTAATGACCGTGTCTTGCATATCTTTCTATGAACAGATTGCATGAGTATAGCCGTCCGTACACGGTGGCCACCTTCGACCCAAGAAAGCCTCGTCATCCATTAGAAGAGGGGCAGGTGGCAGCTGGTTTCGGTCCAGCCACTCGCTCTACGCCCCCACTAGAGGATGACGGGTCTACACCGAGACAATGGAGCCAGAATGTGGAGGAAATATGGGAGAACCCTGTACCATTACAGGTGAGGAATGATTTACTTGCCCTCCTCTACACAGTCTGACAGTGGCGGGCACAGGGTGATGATGGTCAGGAGAGTGGGGTGCTGACACGCCGGAGGGTGTGGTGCAAGACTCTTGGGGTGGGGGTTTGGCTCTAGGCCCATGCAGGCTGATGACATGCTGGTATGCAGAGTTATAAGTTCCTATAATTATGATTTTTTTTTTTTCTCTTCAGGCCCCCCGACCTGTCTTCAGGACCGCGTCGCCCCTCTGGATCCCCGGATGGAGGGCCCCACAGTTTTTTCGGAATTCCCCTGAAGTCCTTCAGCAAGGATTCTGGGTACAGGCCATGTGGGTTCCAAATCCTCATTGCCGAATAAGATAGTGGGGTCCCGGGGGGGGGGGGGGGGATGTGTGTGTATAGAGAGAGATAATTGTATCTGTAAATTTTTATATTGTAATAAAAATCTGGAAATAAATCTGCTGCTATGTCTTTAATGAAGGTAAGAGAGACCACACCCACTTGTATACTTACACCTGCTACCAGGAACAAGTGACCATGGGTCCTAAAACCCAGAACTAAATAATTCTGAGGGGAAAGAAGTAAAAATAGATGGAGTCTACATATATATGTAATGTACAAGATGTGTGTTTTATAGTGTAAACATGAGATGATTATGGAAGATTCAGATGTTATCAGTAGAGATGAGCGAACATACTCGCCCGAGCTTGATGCTGGTTGGAGCATTAGCGTACTCGAAACTGCTCGTTGCTCGGACAAGTATTTCGCCAGCTCGAGAAAATGGCATCTCCCGCCGTTTTGCTTTTTGGCGGCCAGAAACAGAGCCAATCACAAGCCAGGAGACTCTGCACTCCACCCAGCATGACGTGGTACCCTTACACGTAGATAGCAGTGGTTGGCTGGCCAGATCAGGTGACCCTGGAATAGACTAGCCCCTGCCCGCGCTGCTCGGATCATTCTCTGTCTGGATGCCGCTAGGGAGAGAGCTGCTGCTGGTCAGGGAAAGCGTTAGGCTGTTCTATTAGAATAGTGTTAGGCAGGGCCGGTTCTAGAGAAAGTGGGGCCCTGGGCAAAACTAAAAGTGGGGCCCCAAAATAAAACTATTTTATGACCAGTCACAGTCAGTAAGAGGCTCCTTTAGTATGGTAAGAACAACCTGTAATATGGGAGAATTTTATAGGAGATAGATAAATGATAGGGAGATTTATGGGCAGCACGGTGGCTCAGTGGTGAGCACTACAGCCTTGCTGCGCTGGTCAACATCTGCAAAGATTTTGTATGTTCTCTCTGTGTCTGCGTGGGTTTCCTCCGGGTCCTCCGGTTTCTTCCCACACTCCAAAAAATTACTGGTAGGTTGATTAGACTGTGATGCCCATTGGGGAGAGGGACCGATATTTTCTGAAAGCAGACACTTGCCCCATTTTCAAAATTGCATCAAAGATTTTATAGACATAGGCGCCTTCATGCAATTTTGATTCAAATTGAAACATTTTATTAAAAATACTTAAAATTTGACTTTGATGGCAAAAAATTTGATCCAAACATGGACATTTGTAGAGTTCACAAACGTGCCCTATTGATATGTTCACATGAATAAATCCACATAATATCACTAACACTGTAATAACTAGAGATCTGCTTTTCAGCTAGACATTTTTACACAGTCACAACCTGCAAAATATATCAATAAAACAGAATAAAAAGTAAAGGCGCCATAAAACCTATAGAATTTTGAAAGCAGACAACCAGGTGATGCATTTGGCAATTAACATTCAAAATTTCCTCTAAAATATGTACAAATCCAGATACTTATATAAAGAAAATCTACTTTCCTAAAACAGTAAGATGAGAGGAGATGATACAGACCCCACACCAATATATTCACCAAAATATGCAGCAAATGGAACTGCAGAAAATTCACACAGATCTATCATTGTCTGTTCCTTAGACAATGGTAACCCAAATAAATAACTATATATCCATAAACCAAGCTAATGAGATAATAAAGTCACGTTTAGATGTCGCCATTGTATTATCCGCACAATAACAGAACCCTCCGCGCTTCATAAGAATGAGTGAGAACGTCATAACATGGGTGTAAGTAATGGAGGATGATGGGAAATAAAAACTTTATTCCAGGACATGTGTGTGTGTTTGCTGTTACATATAACTTTATGGACATGTTCTGGTCGCGGTGTAGTCACATTAGGCGAAGAGGATTGAATGTTCATCGTATCAGTCAATTTTCCCAACAAAAAATAACTATCACAAAATAAAAGAGAATAAGAGAGAAAGGGCCACATGTATCACTTTTGTGCGCCTAAGTGTAGTAGTTGCGCCTAAATTCTGCCGCACTGTTTTGCCAGAATTATCACAAGCTACAACCATCTGTGATAAGGTAATTTCCTGCCTCTTATTAATCACTTTACTTTAACACAGTTTAGGCGAAATTTTGGCGCAGTTTAGGCGCAATGTTAGATTCAGGCACTTACATGTGATCCTGCTACAAGCTCCTCTCTGCTTCTCCCACAGCCCAGAATGAAGATAACACTCACAGCAGCACCCAGGTGTGTGACACCCAGCACCCAGTAACCTCCTCAGCAGCACCCAGGTGTGTGACACCCAGCACCCAGTAACCTCCTCAGCAGCACCCAGGTGTGTGACACCCAGCACCCAGTGACCTCCTCAGCAGCACCCAGGTGTGTGACACCCTGCACCCAGTGACCTCCTCAGCAGCACCCAGGTGTGTGACACCCAGCACCCAGTGACCTCCTCAGCAGTGGCTTCTCCTGGAGGGGATCCCCCAGTGCTGGTCTCCTGCTGCACCCCTGTAATTCTGCACAGTATCCCCCTCAGATACACTGGTGATACTGTGCAGAATTACATGGGGGACACTTGTCAGTACTATGTGCAACATTCTGTAACAGTTCTCTTCTCTTGCTGTGAGCTCAGGATTCTGCAGAATGTTTTGTAAATAGAAGGTGATGAACTGTAAATAGTCTGCAGCTCCTGTCTGTAATGTATCTAATGTCTGTATTATATGTTCTAGTGCAGTGGTGGCGAACCTATGGCACGGGTGCCAGAGGTGGTACTCGGAGCCCTTTCTGTGGGCACCCAGGCCATCACTAGAGAGGACTCCAGGTAGTCCCAGACAGCCCAGGACTTGCTGTGCATAGAGCTATTTTAAAGTGACAGAGCTACCTGGGACTACTGGAGGAGTGGGAAGGTGTGGACAGATCTGGATTATCATAGTAGCTCCTGCTCCGGCCCTGACAATTCTTCCTGCGATTATGAATGAAAGATGTGACGGAGCAGGGAGTATAAATCACAAATAAAATTTCTGTGTTGGCACTTTGCGATAAATAAGTGGGTCTTGGTTGTAGGTTGGGCACTCCGTCTCTAAAAGGTTTGCCATCACTGTTCTAGTGTCTGCAGAGTATCTCATGTCTGTATTATATGTTCTAGTGCAGTGATGGCAAACCTTTTAGCCACGGAGTGCCCAAACTTTAACCAAAACCCACATATTTTTCGGAAAGTGCCAATGCGACAATTTAAGCAGTAACTTATTACCCCTGCTCTTTCACGGGTTTAAATTATATAGGCACCTGAGGACACCAATACAGTAGAAAGAAAGAGAAGAAGTTTGGATTATCATTGTAGCTTTCTTCTGGGGTCCTGGGCTGCCTGGGACTGCAAGAGGCCTTGAGTCCTGTCTGGCCAACTCTACCCTGGGGTAATGGCAAGGGTGCCCATAGAAAGGGCTCTGAGTGCCACCTCTGGCACCCGTGCCATAGGTTCGCCACCACTGTTCTAGTGTCTGCAGAGTATCTCATGTCTGTATGATCTGTTCTAGTGTCTGCAGAGTATCTCATGTCTGTATGATCTGTTCTAGTGTCTGCAGTGTCTGGCTGAGCTTTGCTGCTAGAAATGAGCTCTTCTGCAAAGGGGCTCAGTGCTTTCTTCTCAGTTAACGCCAGCTTCGGGCTGGAGTGTTTTTGCGCCCGATTTTGCGCCTAAATGAAAAGTCGCAAGTGATGAATATCATTAGGCACAGCAAAACATCTGGATTGCTAGGATAAATGAGGGAAAGCTGGTTATTTTTGCTGCGCAGCTAGTTTGGCATTTAGTCGCAAAAATGGCACAAAAACGGTGCGCCTGAATGAATAGGCGCAAAAACAACAGAAAAAAATGATTGATACATGTGGCCCAAAGTGTGTTCTTAGATTTGCATAGAGAAGGGTTAAAAACATGAATATTAGTTGATATTATCCCTTCTCAGAATGTAGTACTAGTAACATATAAAGTGAATATTTCCATTATCTGTGAGGTGCAGCAGCTCCTGTGTGCAGCAAATGCTCCCTGCAGCCTGATGGCTAAGAATCTGGATTGCGGGGGGGGGGGGGGGGGGGGGGTTAAGAGGGCTGTATCTCTGGTTCTGTGACTCATAGAACCTCACTTCTTTTTTCCTATGAAAGAAGAGAGTCTCCTCTTCTATATGAATCTAAATCTGTGTTTCTAAAATGTAGGAAAACGGAGATATTTATATATAAATATGTCACCTGATATTCTCACTTTAAACCTGAATATCTCTGGATCCATAGCACCTAGAAACAAAATTCAAGATTCATTTGAAAGAGATTCTCCCCTTTCTCCCTGGGGGCCCTGGGCAATTGCCACCTTTGCCTACCCATAGCGCCGGCCCTGGTGTTAGGCAGGAGTGATTGTACAAGAACCCAACAGCCCTTCTTAGGCCTACAATAGCGTTATATTTTCCTTTTTTTTGGTTTGCTTGTGGCTGGGCTTGCTGGCATTAGTAGTGCAGCTAGTGCCATATTGTGAGGAATTTGCAGGGAGACTTGTGTTTAGCTCTTAGTGACACGCATGTCCACCTCAAACACCGAAGTGGGACAATTTATTAGGGGTTTGATTAGAATTAGGCACAGTCTGCTGATTTATTTATTTTTTTACGTTTATTTCTCTTATAACTCAAAGTCATCTGGCACAGCACAAAATCCAGTTGTGTGCTGTCAGTGTAGGTTAGAAACTAGCCATAGCAATAGGATAGCATCGTTTTGTTTAAAAAAAAAAATTTGATGTTTACACTTTAATTTTGAAAATGTTTAACCCGAGGGCTAGGGGTAGAGGACGAGGGCGTGGACGTGGGCGTCCAACTACTGCAGGGGTCAGAGGCCGTGGTCCTGGGTGGGGTGAGACACCACCTGCTGATGAGGGAGCAGGGGAACGCCGCAGAGCTACACTCCATAGGTTCATCATGTCTCAAGTTACTGGGTAGAGCACCGTTGAGGCCAGAACAGTGCGAAGAAGTGATGTCGTGGATTGCGGACAATGCTTCTAGCCATTTGTCCACCAGTCAGTCTTCCACGCAGTCCACCCATGTCACCGAAATCAGCACTCCTCCAGCTCCTCCACCTCAGCCTCCTTCCCCCCAGTCTGCCCCCTCCCAGCAAAATTTGGCATTTGAACCGGCATACTCTGAGGAACTGTTTTCTGGACCCTTCCCACAGTCACAAACCACTTGTCCGGTTGCTGCTGAGCAATTTTCCGATGCCCAGGTTTTCCACCAGTCGCAGTCTGTGGGTGATGATGACATTATTGACGTAGTGGAAGAAGTGTGTAAAGAGGTGTCAGACGATGAGGAGACACGGTTGTCAGACAGTGGTGAAGTTGTTGTCAGGGCAGGAAGTCCGAGGGGGGAGCAGACTGAGGGATCGGAGGATGATGAGGTGACAGACCCAAGCTGGGTTGAGAGGCCGGGTGAACACAGTGCTTCTGAGACGGAGGCGAGTCCTATAGCAGAACAGGTTGGAAGAGGCAGTGGTGGGGCCAGACGGAGAGGCAGGGCCAGTGCTGGTGCATCAGCGCCAAATGTTGCCCATAGTCAAGCTCCCGTGGCGAGGGCTAGATTTTCAGAAGTCTGGAGGTTCTTTAAAGAAACACCGGATGACCGACGGACTGTGGTGTGCAACCTTTGCCAAACCAGGATCAGCAGGGGTTCCACCACTATTAGCTTAACTACCACCAGTATGCGCAGGCATCTAAATGCTAAACACCCCACTCAATGGCACCAAGCCCGTTCACCTCCGGCCGGGCACACCACTGCTCCTTCCCCTGTGTCATCTGCTAGTCAGCCCCCTGCCCAGGACCACGGCCCAAACACCTCCCGTGCGAAAACCCCATCTTCGCCTCCACTATCCTCCACAGCATCCACCAGCGTTCAGCTCTCCATACCCCAGACGCTGGAGCGCAAAAGGAAGTATAGCGCAACCCACCCACACGCCCAAGCCCTCAACGTCCACATCTCCAAGTTGCTTAGCCTTGAGATGCTGCCCTATAGGCTGGTAGAGACCGAGGCCTTTCAAAACCTCATGACGGCGGCCGCCCCTCGGTATTCGGTCCCCAGCCGCCACTACTTTTTCCGATGTGCCGTCCCAGCCCTGCACAAGCACGTGTCAGAGAACATCATCCGTGCCCTGACCAACGCAGTTTCTGACAAGGTCCACCTGACCACGGACACGTGGACGAGTACTGCCGGGCAGGGCCACCATATATCGCTGACGGCACATTGGGTTAACTTGGTGGAGGCTGGGACCGAGTCTGACCCTGGGGCTGCTCATATACTGCCGACGCCGAGGATTGCGGGGCCTACCTCGGTCCAGGTCTCAAAGGCCTACTATGCCTCCTCCTCCTCCACCTCCTCCTCCTCTGAATTACCATCCGTGGGCATGGTGCCATCAGTCGGTAGCTCTAGGCACAGCAGCAGTGCCGTCGCTAAGCGACAGCAGGCGGTGCTCAAACTGCTGAGCCTAGGCGATAAAAGGCACACAGCCCAAGAGCTATTACAGGGCATCACAGCGCAGACCGATCTGTGGCTGGCACCGCTGAACCTGAAGCCAGGCATGGTTGTGTGTGACAACGGCCGTAACCTGGTGGCGGCTCTGCAACTCGGCAGACTGACACATGTGCCATGCCTGACCCATGTGTTAAATCTCATAGTTCAGCGTTTCCTCAAGACATACCCCAATCTGTCTGATTTGCTCACGAAGGTGCGCCGCATCTGTGCGCATTTCAGGAAGTCCAGCACAGATGCTGCCACTCTCAGGGCAGCGCAGCGCCGCCTCCAACTGCCCGCTCACCGACTGTTGTGCGACGTGCCCACGAGGTGGAATTCAACATTAACCATGTTATCCAGAGTTTACCAGCAGCGCAGAGCGATTGTAGACTGCCAGATGTCAACTTCCACCAGAACTGGTAGTCAGGTCAGTCAGCTTCCTCAAGTCTACAATGAGGAGTGGACGTGGATGTCTGATATCTGTCAGGTGCTGAGTAACTTCGAGGAGTCAACACAGATGGTCAGTGGCGATGCCGCCATCATCAGCCTCACCATCCCGCTGCTTGGCCTGTTGAAAAACTCTCTGATCAGCATGAAGTCGGAAGCTTTGCGCTCGTCACAAGAGACGGGGGAAGAAGATTCCTTTGTTGATAGCCAAAGCACCCTTAGGTCTGTTTCTCAGCGCATATCGGAGGAGGTGGAGGAGGATGAGGAGGAAGAGGAGGAGAATGTTGGCGAGACACAAGAGGGGACCATTGTTGAGTCCTTCACTGTTCAGCGTGTATGGGCAGAAGAAGAAGAGTTGGAGGAGTTGGAGGAGGAGGAAATGGGCAGTCAGGCCAGTGAGGGGAGTGAATTCTTACGCGTTGGTACTCTGGCGCATATGGCAGATTTCATGCTAGGCTGCCTATCCCGTGACCCTCGCGTTCAAAGAATTTATTCCAGCACCGATTACTGGGTGTTCACTCTCCTGGACCCACGGTACAAGCAAAATCTTTCCACTCTCATCCCTGGAGAGGAAAGGAGTGTGAGAATGCATGAATACCAGCAGGCCCTGGTGCACAAGCTGAAACAGTATTTCCCTTCTGACAGCGCTAGCGGCAGAGGGCGTACTTCTGCGGGACAAGTAGCGAGGGAGAGTAGGCGAGCTTTACAAGGCCTTTGCCAGCTTTATGTCACCCCAGCAAGACACTGTCACCTGTCCCCAGTCTCGGCAGAGTAGGGCTGATCTTTACAGAAAGATGGTGAGGGAGTACGTAGCTGACCATACCATCGTCCTAAATGATCACACAGCTCCCTACAACTACTGGGTTTCAAAGCTGGACATGTGGCACGAACTGGCGCTGTACACCTTGGAGGTTCTTGCCTGGCCTGCCGCTAGCGTGTTGTCTGAGCGGGTTTTCAGTGCAGCTGGTGGCATCATCACCGATAAGCGTACACCCCTGTCGACTGACAGCGCTGACAGGCTGACGCTTATCAAGATGAATAAAGCCTGGATTTCTCCGGATTTTCATTCTCCACCAGGTGACAGAAGCTCAACCTGAATAATGTATGCACTCCTCCTCCTCATTGTTCTCCTTCTCCTCCTCTTTGTACACTAAAGCAGAGGAAACTGGCTATTTTTTGCCAGGGCCAACTGGCTCTAGCTATAGTACTCTATGTATTTAATTTTTCTGGAGGGCCACCTACCCGGTCCTCTGTTTTAAGCAATTTTTGGGAGTGCCACATACAGGCACTCAATCTATTTAATTTTTCTGGAGGACCACCTACCTGCTCCTCTGGTTTGAAAACTTTTTTGGACTGCCACATACAGGCACTATCCAAATTAAATTGTCTCCATAGCAGCCTCCACATGTCGTCTTTTAGCTGGCTCCACCGTTGTCTCCATTGCTACCTCCACACGTCATCGCCATAGCTGCCTCCAAAAGTCGTCCATATAGCTGCCTCCATACATGGTCTACTTATCAAACGAACTGTGTCAGGCAGAATTTTGGGTTGTTTTCATGGATTCCACATCAAACTTGTTAACTTTGTCGCCACCCTGCTGTGTAATCCACAAAATATACTGGCAAACTTTTATCATTTACCGATATTATTTCAGCGCTTCTTGCGCATCTGTTTACATTCCCCTCACCCGCCATATCCCAAACTTATAAGAGCGCTACTACACTTGATCTTATACAAAAGGTTCTTAGAAGTGCTGTTTGGGGAGTAGCCGAGAGACAGGGGCTTGGATTTGCGAAAGCTCGCCTGGCAGCGGAGCGCCAGCTCCATCTCAAGATCCAACTAACATAGTTTTAACTGCAGCACCTTTAATCTACTACCAGTTCACTGCCTCCATACATGGTCTCCTTATCAAACGAGCTGTGTCAGGCAGAATTTTGGGTTGTTTTCATGGATTCCACATCAAACTTGTTAACTTTGTCACCACCCTGCTGTGTAATCCACAAAATATACTGGCAAACTTTTATCATTTACCGATATTATTTCAGCGCTTCTTGCGCATCTGTTTACATTCCCCTCACCCGCCATATCCTAAACTTATAAGAACACTACTACACTTGATCTCATACAAAAGGTTCTTAGAAGTGCTGTTTGGGGAGTAGCCGAGAGACAGGGGCTTGGATAGGCGAAAGCTCACCTGGCAGCGGAGCGCCAGCTCCATCCCAAGATCCAACTAACATAGTTTTAACTGCAGCACCTTTAATCTACTACTAGTTCACTGCCTCCATACATGGTCTCCTTATCAAACGAGCTGTGTCAGGCAGAATTTTCAGGTGTTTCACCAGATACATAGTGGAACGCGGCCCATCTGTCGCCGCCATGTTGTAGACCTGAAGTTGCAATCATAGCAGCGCAATATGGATGCCCCATACTGTCGCTCTTAACCATGGAACCATTTCCGTAAAAACAATTAAAAATAGAACCACTATGCTATTCCATTATTCCTAGGTGAAATATTCAAACGACTTGGCCTGATTTGAAAATTATAATTTTTTCAAAGTAAACGCTTCTGGCCCCCAGGCCCATTTTGGGTGGGGAGGAGCCGAGAGACAGGGGCTTGGACAGGCGAAAGCTCGTCTGGCAGTGGACCGCCAGCTCCATCCCAAGATTAGGCAGCCTCAGAGGCATCCATGCATGCTGCCCCTGCTGTTCCTCCACGATCCTCCACAGCGTCCATCAATGTCTCATTTCAACTCTCTATACCCCAGACGCTGGAGCACGAGAGGATATGCAGCACATCATCCCCTTATCAAACGAGCTGTGTCAGGCAGAATTTTCAGGTGTTTCACCAGATACATAGTGGAACTCGGCCCATCTGTCGCCGCCATGCTGGAGACCTGAAGTTGCAATCATAGCAGCGCAATATGAATGCCCCATACTGTCGCTCTTAATCATGGAAGTCGTCTCCATGGCTGCCTCCACATGTCGTCCCCTTACCAAAAGAGCTGTGTCAGGCTCATTTTTCGGGTGTTTCACCAGATACGTTATGGAACTTGGTCACTATGTCGCCACCATGCTGTGTTATCGACTAAATATACCGTCAAACTTTTGTTCACATAGGAAATCATTGCAGCGCTTCTTGCTCACCTCCTTTGGTTCCTCTCTGCCACCCATTGGTTTGAAGCCTGAGTCCATTTAGGGTATGTCGCCATGAGACTCTCTAGCCTGCCACTGCTGCCGCTGCCTCTGCATGCCGTCCCCTATAGTGTCAGGGTCAATTATTGGATGTTTTAGATGCTATCTAGCCTCATTCTGTCACTCTGTCATGGCCATGCTGTTGCCCATAATTTTGGCATAATGGTGCGATTAAGCAGCCTCAGAGGCATCCATGCATGCTGCCCCTGCTGTTTCCTGTCCATTTCCGTGGTGTTTCCATCATTTTCTGAGATTTCCGGGTGTTTGGCCAAGCTTCCCTGTGCAGACCCTTGGTCCCCTTGAAAAATGCACTCCAGCATTGGGAAAAGTTCGTCTCGAATAACGAGTACTCGAGCATTTTAGTGCTCGCTCATCTCTAGTTATCAGGAAAATTAATCCAAATAAAAGTTGTATTAAAAAAAAAATCCATAATTTAGATGAGATCTGGAGGCGCTGAGGGCATCCAATCCATAATATATTAAAGATCAAAAAAGTGTTTTTGGTAACAGATATTTACAATGCAGGACAGATGGATTTAGACGCTCTATTGTACCTACATCTATTAAAGGGGGTTTCACACGAAAGAAAATTCTGACATTTCAATCCACTAGTGATGTTATCACAATAAAGATAATTTTAACCCCTTACTTTTTAACGCCTATCACTCCCTAGGCTGCTCAGTGCAAAATCCCAGGGTGTGGGCAGGGCCTCTAAGCAGACACATTATGATCCATCTAGTTCTGTGGGGTGACAAATGTGGCTACATTATCAGAGTATTATCAGGTGTATATACACTTCCATCTGGCTTTTGACACTGTACTAACACACTGACACTTAGAAAGAGGCTAACAGACTTTTACACTGTGAGCTCTGCTACATATCACAGATATATGCCTGCCTCCCCCTTCCCCTGGATCACTTATCTCCTTGTAGTTTGCAGCCTCTTCTTCCTCCTAGGAGATTGTGAGCTGAGAGAATCAGTGTGAGCTCCGTGCAGGGGGCGGGGCTACAGGCACACAGCAGAGAGACAAACTCTAAGATGGCGAACACCCAGCCCCAAGTCAGAAGTTACAGGGTCGTGTCTATGGGAAACTGGTATTGTGTACACCAGGATTGATAGACAGGTCAGTCTATCTGTGAAATGCTGGATTTTTTGTAAATAACAGTAACTTAGAGAATGTGTTATTTTGTTATCCTGAGAACACATAAGAAACTTGTCTTTGTAAGAGGAATACCCCTTTAATCGGGTGAATTTAATGTCCAGTAAGGAAGTGAATGTGTATATATTATTAATTATTAAAAGTCCCCTTTTTTTAAGTGATATACTCCTTCAAAATATGAGAAGGGTCTAATCTCCCCCTCAGACAAAAATTGTGATACATATTTAACCCCTAACCTTTTCCAAAACCCAGAATCCGGGATACTAAATAACTCTTTTATCTGATAATTTTCCCATAACTGTGTTTTTTCCCCAAAAAACGTGAATATTCAACATTTTCTTTACCTCTATCCAACATTTAAATAGTAACTTAGGTAATTCCTTCTCCTTCTGCCACTCTCTAACATCTCCACTACTGAATCCTTTGAAAACGGTGCATCCCTTAACACCCCCAAAATTGCCGGATTACCTTCCCATTTTACTAATCTACTAATTTGTGATGCAATAAAGTAACCCTTAAAGACTGGGACTCCCAATCCCCCTTCCTCCAGGGGGCGATATAGATGACATATCTTCATGCAAACTTTTTTCCGTCCCCATATAAGGTCATTCAGCATTGCCTCGATGACCTTAAACATTGACTCCTCTATCCAGACTGGACTAGCTGCAAGAACAAATAAGATTTGTGGGAGGAGCGTCGTCTTGATAAGACCGATTTTATCTGCTCATGATAACGGTAACCTATCCCAGCAGTGCATTCGGTCTCTTATAGCCTTCAATAGTGGCAACAAATTCATTTCCACAAACCTATCCAATTCTTTGGCCACTTGTATACCTAAATATCTGAAACTCTCGTCACAGATAGAGATCTCATAGTCTGCTAGTTCCCTTTTAACCTTCGAGTCCAAAGGGAGCAATTGCGACTTTGCCCAATTTATTTGAAGTCCTGACCATTCCCCTGTATTCTTCTATCACCTCTATTACTCCAGGTACTGCCGAGACGCTATCTGTAAACACAGCTTATCCTCCTTACCCCCGCACCCCCCTCCCATTATTCGCTGGTCGTCCCTTAGTAAAATTGCTAGTGGTTCAATATATAAAGCGTACAATAACGGAGATAGGGGGCACCCCTGCCTTGTCCCTCTAGATAATGTGAAAGGTTCAGAGCGGACCCCATTTATCCCCACCCTTGCAACCGGGGCAGTGTATAGTGCCTGTACCCAACCTATAAAGGCCGGCCCAAACCCGAATTGACTCAGAACTTCCCAAAGGAAGCTCCACTCCACCCTGTCAAACGCCTTTACCACGTCTAAAGACAGGATGGAGCGGAGCCCCCCCCTCACCCATCTCTAACAGTCGGTGTATACAATTATTTAGTTTCCTTCCAGGGATAAACCCGTGTTCCTCGTGTATGATGGAGGCGATTACCCTCTGCAGCCTATTGGCTAGTAATCTCGCTATGATCTTTACGTCCGTGTTTAGAAGTGAAATGGGCCGATATGAACCCATTTCTAACTTATCCTTATCTTTTTTTGAAATCAAAACGATATCCGCCTCCATCATAGATCCGGGCAATCTACCAGTGATTTTAGATTCATTCAGAACCTCCAATAATAAGGGCAAGAGCTCTTCTCCGTATTTCCTATACAGGGCAAACGGAAATCCGCCTGTCCCCGGAGAGGAATCTTTTGTGCATCCTATTGCTGTCTCTCTCAATTCCCTCGATTGTTATTGGGGCGTCTGGCATTGGTATCTGTCCCTCGTCTAACTTGGGAAATGTAATTTTCCCCAGAAAATCTTCAGCGGACCGTCTTGTTGGTTCTAAGCTAGATTTATAGAGTTTCCTCATAGAAGATTTTAACCGGTTAAGGACCGGGCCCTTTCCCGTTTTTTCATTTCCATTTTTCACTCCCCAACTTCAAAAATCTATAACTTTATTATTTTTACAAAGCTATGTGACGGCTCGTTTTTTGCGAAACAAATTGCACTTCATAGTGATCGCATTGAATATTCCATGCCATGTACTGGGAAGCGGGCAAAAAATTCCAAATGCAGTGAAAATGGTGAAAAAACGCATTTGTGTCGTATTCTTGTGGGATTGGATATTACGGCTTTCACTTCACGCCACAAATGATGCATCTAATTTATTCTTTGGGTCAATACGATTACAGGGATACCAAATTTGTATGGGTTTTATAATGTTTTCATACATTTACAAAAATTAAAACCTCATGTACAAAATTATTTTTTTTTTATTTTGCCGTCTTCTTGTGCTTATAACTTTTCCATACTTCGTTGTATGGAGTTGAGGGTGGTGTCATCTTTTGCGACTTTTGATGATGTTTTCAATGATATTATTTTTAGGACTGTACGACCTTTTGATCACTTTTTATAGAATTTTTAAATTTTTTTTTAAATGGCAAAAAAGTTCCAGTTTTGACTTTGGACACGATTTTCCGTTACGGGGTTAAACGCAGTGAAAAACCGTTATCATATTTTGATAGATCGGGCATTTTCGGACGCGGCGATACCTGATGTGTTTATGATTTTTACTGTTTATTTATATTTATATCAGTTCTAGGGAAAGGGAAAGCTTTGCAGGCGGCGATCAGCAAGAAAACACCCGCGATCGGTCCCGGCACCGATCGCGGGTGTTACCGGTAAGCCTTTGCTGCAATATGCAGCAGAGACTTACCGGCTATGGAGAGGGCTCGGCCCATGAACCCTCTCCATGCATCGGAACGCGACCGCGGCCGTGAATACACAGCGGGCGGTCGCAAACCGGTTAAATTGTGCCCTTACCCGATGTGGTTCTTTTTCTATTGCCCCCTGGGCACTTCTGATAGCCACAATATAGCCATTGTTTCTGGAGGCACACACCATCTGGGCTAAGATTTTCCCGCTTTCCCCCCTTCCGAGAAGAACTTTTGACCACGGAAGAACATTTTATGTTGGGCCTTAGTTGTCACAAACTCCGCATATTCGTTTTTAGCCTCCTCTAACCGCCTCTTATTAACATTGTCCAACCGATCTCCCAATTCCTGTTCAGCTGATTTGTATTGTTTATACAACTTCTGCTCCAGTTGGCTATATTTACGTCTAGTTTCCCCTATCTCCTTCTTAAATATCCCCCTCAAATAAGCTTTGGGCGTATCCCATACTTCTGATTGGCCTGTTGTTCTTATATTTCCCTTCCAGAACTCGGCCAGCAGCCTTTTTACATCCGGATTATCTCCTAGAATAGAAAGACAATGTGAATTTAATCTAAAATTAAGATTCTTAGTTTCCACTTCGCCCATAGTTACCACCACCGGACCGTGATCAGAAATTACGATTGGTTCATACCTTATTCTGCTGATGCTAGAAACTAAGGAGGGGCTTACCAAGCAGTGATCTATCCTAGATAGCATATTATGGGGCAGATTTACTTACCCGGTCCATTCGCCATGCAGGGGCCGTTCTGTGCACTGGATTCGGGTCCGGCCGGGATTCATCAAGGTAGTTCCTCCGCCATCCACCAGGTGGCGCTGCTGCGCTGAAAAGCATCTGAACGTGCTGGTGTTCACCGACCCGGACCAAGTGAAGGTAAGCGCATCCCAAGCGACACATTTCTTTTTTTAAATGTCGCAGTTTTTCCGAATCCATCGGGTTTTTGCTTCGACCACGCCCCCCGATTTTCGTTGTGTGCATGCCAGCGCCGATGCGCCACAATCCGATCGCGTGCGCCAAAATCCCGGGGCAATACAGGGGAAATTGGCGCAAATCGGAAATATTCGGGTAACACATTGGGAAAACGCGAATCGGGCCCTTAGTAAATGACCCCCTATGTGTGTTATTATGTCAAACACTTTTTTAGCTCCGTGTTTAGATCGCCAAACATCCATTAAATTGAATTCCTCACAGAAAAGGGCGAGTTTAGAGACTGCAGTTCTTGGGCGATTATCCCGCTTCCCTTTCAGGTTAACACGGTCCAAACCCTCATCAAAGGTTGCATTAAGATCCCCCATTATGATCAATTGGAAATCCTCCTTCCCCTTCCTAAACTTCAAACACCTCTAGCGAAAAAGGGGGGGGGGGAATATACACACAGACCAGTAGAATTTTGTTACCGTATAGAGATCCACCCAAAAACACACATCTCCCCTCCCTATCAATTTGTTTACTCAAAATCTGAAAATCAATTTTCGAATGAACCAATATTGAAACCCCTCTCGTATAGATGCTACCAAACCAATGGAATTCTTTCCCCCCCCCCCCCCCCCCCGTTTCTTCCTAACCCTGTTTCTGAGATCTGGCGTCAGATGGGTTTCTCTTAGGCATACAATGGCTCTAACTTTTCAGTTCAATTCAACCACTTTTTCAAATTCCCTGTTTCTCCAACCAATCAGAAGCCTCTTCTGATCTATCGAAGAACCAAGTTTTATCCTGATGAGTCTGGAAGGAAAAAGCAACGAGTGCTGTATCTTATCTTCCATGAACTGCTTTTTCACGCCCAGAAAGCTAATTCTAGCCTTTTGAGTTTCTTTACAAAAATCAGGGAATATAAAAACCTTTTGACCATTAATGAGAGTTGGTTCACGCCGTCTGCTGAGCCGCAGGATACAATCCCTGTCCCTGGAGTTAAACAATCTAATCAGAACCGCTCTAGGTCTAGTTCCCTATATCGGTTTCTTAAACGGTACCCGATGGGCCCTTTCTATCCCGAAGAAGGGGGAAAGCTCTTCTGATCCAAATGTTCCTGTCAAGCATTTTTGGATTTCCTCGCCACCCTCCCCCCCCCCCCCCTGGATATCCTACAATCCTAAGATTGTTTCTTCTAGACCTATTCTCTAGGTTATTCAAAGATTTGTTATCACTTTTCAATCCCAGAATATCTTGTTTACCTCCCTTCACATCAGCTACTACCTTGGTTAAGCTCCTCTCTAATCGATTGTATAATCTCTCTTACTCCTCCCATTTGTGTATTTAGCGACTCCATAGAGACTTTAGTCTCTTTTACGGCTTCCAAAATTTTCCGCTAGGATAGAACCATTGCCTTGCACAGTGTCCTCATTCTGTAACACTGAAAATCTAGAAGCGTCCTGTGATACCTCCCCTCCTGTTTCCTCTCTGTCCTTCCCTGCTTGGCGTGGACGTGTAGGAGAAGCTTTCCACATCTTCTCCAGGCCCGTGGATTTCCTAGCCACATTTTTGGGAGGCATTAGAAGGCAATGAAATTGTGAAATTATGAGTGACTGGGACCCTTTATGCTGCATACACTCCTATAGACAGCTTTATAAGCACAGTTTCAGAGTAGAAAGTAAGGAATAGTCTTACGTCCCAGGGTGATGATGCTGAGTTCCTTATGGCGACCAGCTCACTGCCTCATAGGCCAAGTGGCACAGATTACCAGGATTGCACCCACCGCCGGTTAGGATCTCCAGAGTCCACCAAATCTTGAAGCACGCTGCCTGCTCCGTGCTCTCACCATGGGCAGGACAGCTCAATGAACGCCAGTTGTGGAGTCTCTGCACGATCCCCAGGAGTACAGGCTGGCCCGAGCTTATTCTCAGACCTCTCTGTTCCTCTCACATGCAGAGAGGCTGACTAGCTGGAGAGATACCACCCTCCGGAGGGAAGTAGAAGGAGAAAAAAATGGCTCTGGCTCTCAGCTCCGGATCGCTCCCGTTCATCCCCTGCTCACACCAAGGGGTGCCGGGGACTAATGGAGCTCCGTTCCAAGCGGCTCCCACGGCGTGTTACCACCGCTGCGCTGGCCCGTTGTCACCTCTGCCCGACCTCTGCTCTCACCTAGAGGTGAGCTCCGAGATGCCAGGGACCCTTCGTGCTCCAAGCCCAAGCCGGTCAAGCCTGTTAGCGCCGGTCAGCGCTCATTCCACCCACGGTACGCGGCACCTCTCGCTCGCATGTAAGGGGGGAGGATCCTCAGGGAGGAAGTGGCAGTGACGTGCAGCTTCACATCACGCCGTCACACGCCGACACCTCCCACCATTAATGAATATAGAGGACGGGATGAAGCACAATCCAGAAGGTGGTGACCATTATATGACATCTTATAACACTGGGGAATATTCTAGAGAAAACTGGATCCCACACGGAATGTGATCAATAATTCCCCAGATTTATTCCCACAAGATAAAGTCTTATGTCCCAGATTGACAATTTAATGCTACTAAATATTCATCATCTGCAGCAAGAGATTTCTAATGTTCCACCCAAAGACCAAACTTGTATAGACAGAAAAGGGAATAAAATAATGACTATTCTAACGGGACTATGAGGATTTATAGATGTAGAAAACTTATCGAATGGAAAAGATAAACCTGGAACTGGGAAAGATCCGGAGACCAGATGTTTGGATCAGATCTAGAATTCATTATTTATTAATGTATCTTCTAATGGTTCTCCACAGAAAGTCCAAGAGACCGTAATCATCTTCTAACCGATCTCCACAGGAGGCTTATATGGATCAGACCCAGAGAAGTGGAGTAGGAGGAGAACCGGTGGAGGAGGCAGGAGACTTCTCACATGTATCTGATGCTCCTCATATATTGTCATACATTTACTTGTTTCGCCCACAGAATAATCACCACATGTCCTTCTGGCTGGTGTGGACTACACAAAGACTCTCATCAAAAGATTCCAGTCCCTTAGCGACATGAGAAGTAATAGTATGTCACATGTTGGCTGCGGGTGTCTGGAGCGGACCCAAGGGCTGAGCCTTCTCCATACAAGGGGAGCGTTTGCTGTATATTGCAGCAAACACCCCCCGGTAACACCCACAGTTGGTGCTGGCACCGGAGAAGCCAATGAGAGGCCGAGCCTAAAGGTAACTCACTGATCTGTATTATATGTGGTAAAATAATTCCAATATTGATCCATCAAATTCCTAGATCAGTTACTTCATAACTATTTTTATATTAACCCCTTAACGCCGAAGCCACTTTTCACCTTCCTGACACGGCCCTGTGTCACTATAAGTGGTTATAACTTCGGAACGCTTTAACATATCCAAGTGATTTTAAAATCGTTTTCTCGTGACACTTTGTACTTCAGGTTAGTTGAAAAATTTTGGTGGTATGTTTTGCATTTATTTATGAGAAAATCAGATATTTGGTGAAAATTTGGAAAAATTCTTGATTTTCGAACTTCAAAATGTTCTACTTTTTCCACACATAGTCATAACCGCAAAAATACCTAATAACTAACATTCACCGAATGCCTACTTTATGTGGACATGGATTTTTATGCATCCTCTTATTTTAGGGGGAAGCTGCGCCATTCAGAGCAGATTATGCATTGTCACTCTTTATTGGCTGTACAATCTTTATTTTTTTGGCAATTTGGACATATTAGGGCTTATTTTTTGCGACATGAGATGCACTTTACAAATACTTCATTTTAGCGGGTCTGTAGCTTATTGATGAGATTTTATTAACTCTTGAATGTATGGGTGAAAAGAAAATTGTCAATTTTGGTTAACTTTCTTTTGGTATTTTTGGGGGGTCGTTCCCCGTACACTAAAAATACTATATTATCTTTATTCTATGGATCACTACTATTAGGTTCCCTTAAAAAAAAAAAAATCACCTGTAAGGTACCGTATGTACTCGTGTATAAGCCGAGTTTTTCAGCACAAAAAATGTGCTGAAAAACGTCCCCTCGGCTTATACACGAGTCAGTCAGTCAAAATTACTTACTTAAATAAACTTATATACTCACCCTCCGGTGGTCCCGATGCGCAGCGCTGCTCCCCCGATGTCTGCGCGGCTCGTCTTCAGGCTTCTGCGCCCTTCTTCTGTCTTCTGCTGGGCGCCGCCATTCTTTTTCTCCCGGGCGGCGCCTAGCATGACGTCAGCAGCGGCGCTTCATACTAGGTGCCGGCCCGGGAGAGAGCAATGGCAGCGCCCGGCAGAAGACAGAAGAAGGGCGCAGAAGCCTGAAGACAAGCGGCGCGGACATGGGGGGAGCAGGGCTGCGCATCGGGGCCACCGGAGGGTGAGTATATAAGTTTATTTTTTTTCTTATGCTGGGGTGCTGTATACTACACAGGCCAGGCTGTATACTACACGGGGCAGGCTGTATACTACTGGGGTAGGCTGTATACTACTGGGGGCAGGCTGTATACTACACGGGGCAGGCTGTATACTACTGGGGGCAGGCTGTATACTACACGGGGCAGGCTGTACACTACTGGGGGCAGGCTGTATACTACACGGGGCAGGCTGTATACTACTGGGGTAGGCTGGGGTGCTGTATACTACACGGGGCAGGCTGTATACTACTGGGGACTGGCTGTATACTACAGGGGACTGGCTGTATACTACTGGGGGCAGGCTGTATACTACACGGGGCAGGCTGTATACTACACGGGGCTGGCTGTATACTACACGGGGCAGGCTAGGGTGCTGTATACTACACGGGGCAGGCTGGGGTGCTGTATACTACTGGGGGAAGGCTGTATACTACACGGGGCAGGCTGGGGTGCTGTATACTACTGGGGTGCTGTATACTACTGGGGACTGGCTGTATACTACTGGGGACAGGCTGTAAACTAGTGGGGGCAGTGCTGTATACTACTGGGGGCAGGCTGTATACTACTGGGGACTGGCTATATACTACTGGGGGCAGGCTGTATACTACTGGGGACTGGCTGTATACTACTGGGGGCAGGCTGAGGTGGCTGTATACTACTGGGGGCAGGCTGAGGTGGCTGTATACTACTGGGGGCAGGCTGAGGTGGCTGTATACTACTGGGGGCAGGCTGAGGTGGCTGTATACTACTGGGGGCAAGCTGTATACTACCGGGGGCAAGCTGTATACTACATGGGGCTGGCTGTATACTACTGGGGGCAGTGCTGTATACTACTATGGGCAAGCTGTATACTACTGGGGGCAGTGCTGTATACTACTGGGGGCAGGCTGTATACTACTGGGGGCAGGCTGTATACTACTGGGGGCAGGCTGTATACTACACGGGGCAGGCTGTATACTACACGGGGCAGGCTGTATACTACACGGGGCAGGCTGGGGTGCTGTATACTACACGGAGCAGGCTGTATACTACACGGGGCAGGCTAAGGTTCTGTATACTACTGGGGGAAGGCTGTATACTACACGGGGCAGGCTGGGGTGCTGTATACTACTGGGGGAAGGCTGTATACTACACGGGGCAGGCTGCGGTGCTGTATACTACTGGGGGAAGGCTGTATACTACACGGGGCAGGCTGGGGTGCTGTATACTACTGGGGGAAGGTTGTATACTACACGGGGCAGGCTGGGGTGCTGTATACTACTGGGGTGCTGTATACTACTGGGGACTGGCTGTATACTACTGGGGACAGGCTGTAAACTACTGGGGACAGTGCTGTAAACTACTGGGGGCAGTGCTGTATACTACTGGGGACAGGCTGTATACTACTGGGGACTGGCTGTATACTACTGGGGGCAGGCTGTATACTACTGAGGGCAAGCTGTATACTACTGGGGGCAGTGCTGTATACTACTGGGGGCAGTGCTGTATACTACTGGGGGCAGGCTGTATACTACTGGGGACTGGCTGTATACTACTGGGGGCAGGCTGTATACTACTGAGGGCAGGCTGTATACTACTGGGGACTGGCTGTATACTACAGGGGACTGGCTGTATACTAGTGGGGGCAGGCTGCATACTACTGGGGACTGGCTGTATACTACTGGGGACTGGCTGTATACTACTGGGGGCAGGTTGAGGTGGCTGTATACTACTGGGGGCAGGCTGAGGTGGCTGTATACTACTGGGGGCAGGCTGGGATGGCTGTATACTACCGGGGGCAAGCTGTATACTACCGGGGGCAAGCTGTATACTACATGGGGCTGGCTGTATACTACTGGGGGCAAGCTGGGCTGGCTGTATACTACTGGGGGCAGGCTGTATACTCTAGGGGGCTGGTTGGCTGTATACTGGGGGGGTCTGTGACCAATACATTTCCCACCCTCTGCTTATACTCGAGTCAATAGGTTTTCCCAGTTTTTGGTGGCAAAACTAGGGGCCTCGGCTTATACTCGAGTATATATGGTAAGTGACCCCCAAGCACCTCAGGTCTCACTGCAGACCATCTATCCTGTGCAGCTGCTCTGGAGTGTTATATCCCCTGGATACCACTTTATATAATGGGGCAGATTTACTTACCCGACCCATTTGCGATCCAGCGGCGCGTTCTCTGTGGTGGATTCGGGTCTTCCGGGGATTCACTAAGGCAGTTCCTCCGCCGTCCACCAGATATCGCTGCTGCGCTGAAGTTCCCCGAAGCCCGCCGGAATGCACCATCCTATACCTGGTGAAGGTAAGCGAGAGTCCCGTGACACTTTTTTTTTTTTTAAATGCGGCGGTTTCTCCGAATCCGTCAGGTTTTCTTACGGCCACACCCCCCGATTTCCGCTGCGTGCATGCCAGCGCCGATGCGCCACAATCCGATCGAGTGCGCCAAAAACCCGGGGCAATACAGGGGAAATCGTCACAAATCGGAAATATTTGTGTAACACGTCGGGAAAACGCGAATCGGGCCCTTAGTAAATGACCCCCAGAGTCTTTTGTATTGTAGTTGCAGAGAATAAGAGTTTTTGAGGATTATCCGGCATTCCCGTCCCCGGCTCCATGAATACGGAAGGTTTGTTACTCCATTACAGAGATTTCTATGTGTGGAGGAAATGCTTTATATGCAGATATAAGATGTTGTTGTGTAAACATGTATCAGGTTTATGTAAATCTCTGAGTGGGCGGCTCCTTTCTTGATGTTGATGAGAGGAGATTGTCTTCTCCGAGTCTCTTTAGGTCTCTGTGCGATGAATAGAAGTTTATTCTGACCATAAGTGTTTGTATGTAAACGCCAGTAATCGTCAGCCTGAATGTAATGCAATTGTCTTTGATTCAGTTTAATCAAAACGCGATCATGTGACAGCGGGAGAATGATGTGGTTACACAGCCCCCCCCCCTAGTTATGTTCTGCCCCGTCATGTACACTACATAATTCTTCTCATCTTCTATTGCTGTGCTGCCTCCTAGTGGCTACATAAAGTTGTTACTTCATATCGTCCTGTAGGACCTGTGGTCACATGATCCTGGTGGCAGGTCCTTCTATTGGACAATGTAATTTTGTAATTTTCAATTGAATTAAAATTGCAGGAGCTTCCTCCTCAGTAGTTGTGGGGGTCACCTCATCCCCCTCGCTCCCAGCGCCCCCATGTGTATGTAAATGAGAGGGCGTGGCCTCACCTTTATTGAAGTTCTTGAAAATAAAGGGCCACATTTATCACTTTTGTGCGCCTAAGTGTAGTAGTTGCGCCTAAATTCGGGCGCACTGTTTTGCCAGAATTATCACAAGCTACAACCATCTGTGATAAGTATATTTTCTGCCTCTTATTAATCACTTTACTTTAACACAGTTTAGGCGCAGCTTAGGCGCAGTTTAGGTGTAATGTTAGATTCGGGCAGTTACATGTGATCCTGCTACAAGCTCCTCTCTGCTTCTCCCACATCCCAGCATGAAGATAACACTCACAGCAGCACCCAGGTGTGTAACCCCCTGCACCCAGTGACCTCCTCAGCAGGGGCTTCTCCTGGAGGGGATCCCCCAGTGCTGGTCTCCTGCTGCACCCCTGTAATTCTGCACAGTATCCCCCTCAGATACTGTGCAGAATTACATGGGGGACACTTGTTTGTAGTATCTGCAAAATTCTGCAAACTTGTGCAAACTTCTCTTGCTCTTGCTGTGAGCTCAGGTTTTGCAGAATATTTTGTAAATAGAAGGTGATGAACTGTAAATAGAGTCTGCAGCTCCTGTCTGTAATGTATCTAATGTATCTATTATATGTTCCAGTGTCTGTAATGTATCTAATGTATCTATTATATGTTCCAGTGTCTGTAATGTATCTAATTGTATCTATTATATGTTCCAGTGTCTGGCTGAGCTTTGCTGCTAGAAATGAGCTCGTCTGCAAAGGGGCTCAGTGCTTTCTTCTCAGATAACACCACCTTCGAGCTGGAGTGTTTTTGCGCCTAAATGCAAAAGTCGCCCGTGATGAATATCATTAGGCGCAGCAAAACATCTGGAATTGAACGATAGATGAGGGAAAGGTGGTTATTTTAGCTGCGCGGCTAATTTGACGTTTAATCGCAAAAATGGCGCAAAAACGGTGCGCCTAAACGAAAAGGCGCAAAAACAACAGAAAAAACAAGTGATAAATGTGGCCCAAAGTTTTATAAACAAAGAAAAATACAATAAAGTGACATTTCTTTATAAACTTCTCACCGAAACCAATAACTGGAATCTGGAAAGTCACCCGAAGACTTTATGTATCCGACTCCAGGAAAACAAAGGAATAAGAGGATTTATCGTGAGGAAGATTTTCTAAATACTATTAGAATTCAACCTAAATCTGGGGGGAAAGATAGATATGACATACATAGGGCCACATTTATCACTTTTGTGCGCCTAAGTGTAGCAGTTGCGCCTAAATTCTGGCGCACTGTTTTGCTAGAATTATCACAAGCTACAACCAACTGTGATAAGGTAATTTCCTGCCTCTTATTAATCACTTTAGTTTAGGCGCAGTTAAGGCGCAATGTTAGATTCGGGCACTTACATGTGATCCTGCTACAAGCTCCTCTCTGCTTCTCCCACAGCCCAGAATGAAGATAACACTCACAGCAGCACCCAGGTGTGTGACACCCAGCACCCAGTGACCTCCTCAGCAGCACCCAGGTGTGTGACACCCAGCACCCAGTGACCTCCTCAGCAGCACCCAGGTGTGTGACACCCAGCACCCAGTGACCTCCTCAGCAGCACCCAGGTGTGTGACACCCTGCACCCAGTGACCTCCTCAGCAGTGGCTTCTCCTGGAGGGGATCCCCCAGTGCTGGTCTCCTGCTGCACCCCTGTAATTCTGCACAATATCCCCCTCAGACACTGTGCAGAATTACATGGGGGACACTTGTTTGTAGTATCTGCAAAATTCTGCAAGCTTCTGCAAACTTGTGCAGAGTTCTCTTCTCTCTTGCTGTGAGCTCAGGTTTTGCAGAATATTTTGTAAATAGAAAGTGATGAAGTGTAAATAGTCTGCAGCTCCTGTCTGTAATGTATCTCATGTATCTAGTATATGTTCTAGTGTCTGTAATGTATCTAATTGTATCTATTATATGTTCCAGTGTCTGGCTGAGCTCTGCTGCTAGAAATGAGCTCTTCTGCAAAGGGGCTCAGTGCTTTCTTCTCAGATAACGCCACCTTCGGGCTGGAGTGTTTTTGCGCCCGTTTTTGCGCCTAAATGCAAAAGTCGCCCGTGATGAATATTATTAGGCGCAGCAAAACATCTGGAATTGAATGATAGATGAGGGAAAGGTGGTTATTTTAGCTGCGCGGCTAATTTGACGTTTAATCGCAAAAATGGCGCAAAAACGGTGCGCCTAAACGAAAAGGCGCAAAAACAACAGAAAAAACAAGTGATAAATGTGGCCCATAGATAGATAGATAGATAGATAGGAGATAGATAGATAGATAGATAGATAGGAGATAGATAGATAGGAGATAGATAGATAGATAGATAGATAGATAGATAGATAGATAGATAGATAGATATGAGATAGATAGATAGGAGATAGATAGATAGGAGATAGATAGATAGATAGACAGGAGATAGATAGATAGATAGATAGATAGATAGATAGGAGATAGATAGATAGGAGATAGATAGATAGGAGATAGATAGATAGGAGATAGATAGATAGATAGATAGATAGATAGATAGATAGGAGATAGATAGATAGATAGATAGGAGATAGATAGATAGGAGATAGATAGATAGATAGATATATAGATAGATAGATAGGAGATAGATAGATAGATAGATAGATAGATAGATAGATAGATAGATAGATAGATAGGAGATAGATAGATAGATAGATAGGAGATAGATAGATAGATAGATAGATATGAGATAGATAGATAGGAGATAGATAGATAGGAGATAGATAGATAGATAGATAGATAGATAGGAGATAGATAGGAGATAGATAGATAGATAGATAGATAGATAGGAGATAGATAGGAGATAGATAGATAGGAGATAGATAGATAGATAGGAGATAGATAGATAGGAGATAGATAGATAGATAGATAGGAGATAGATAGATAGATAGATAGATAGATAGGAGATAGATAGGAGATAGATAGATAGATAGATAGATAGATAGGAGATAGATAGATAGATAGATAGATAGATAGATAGATAGGAGATAGATAGATAGATAGATAGATAGATAGGAGATAGATAGATAGATAGGAGATAGATAGATAGATAGATAGGAGATAGATAGATAGATAGATAGATAGATAGGAGATAGATAGATAGATAGGAGATAGATAGGAGATAGATAGATAGATAGGAGATAGATAGGAGATAGATAGATAGATAGGAGATAGATAGGAGATAGATAGATAGATAGATAGATAGATAGATAGATAGATAGATAGATAGGAGATAGATAGGAGATAGATAGATAGGAGATAGATAGATAGATAGATAGATAGATAGATAGATAGATAGATAGATAGGAGATAGATAGATAGATAGATAGATAGATAGATATGAGATAGATAGATAGGAGATAGATAGATAGGAGATAGATAGATAGATAGATAGATAGGAGATAGATAGGAGATAGATAGATAGATAGATAGATAGATAGATAGATAGATAGATAGATAGGAGATAGATAGGAGATAGATAGATAGGAGATAGATAGATAGATAGATAGATAGATAGGAGATAGATAGATAGGAGATAGATAGATAGATAGATAGATAGATAGATAGATAGATAGATAGATAGGAGATAGATAGATAGATAGATAGATAGATAGATAGATAGGAGATAGATAGATAGGAGATAGATAGATAGATAGATATGAGATAGATAGATAGGAGATAGATAGATAGGAGATAGATAGATAGATAGGAGATAGATAGGAGATAGATAGATAGATAGATAGATAGATAGATAGATAGATAGGAGATAGATAGGAGATAGATAGGAGATAGATAGATAGATAGATAGATAGGAGATAGATAGATAGGAGATAGATAGATAGATAGATAGATAGGAGATAGATAGGAGATAGATAGGAGATAGATAGATAGGAGATAGATAGATAGATAGATAGATAGATAGATAGATAGGAGATAGATAGATAGATAGATAGATAGATAGATAGATAGGAGATAGATAGGAGATAGATAGATAGATAGATAGATAGATAGATAGATAGATAGGAGATAGATAGATAGATAGATAGATAGATAGGAGATAGATAGATAGATAGATAGATAGATAGATAGATAGATAGGAGATAGATAGATAGATAGATAGATAGGAGATAGATAGGAGATAGATAGATAGATAGATAGATAGGAGATAGATAGGAGATAGATAGATAGATAGATAGGAGATAGATAGGAGATAGATAGATAGATAGATAGATAGATAGATAGATAGATAGATAGATAGATAGATAGGAGATAGATAGATAGATAGATAGGAGATAGATAGGAGATAGATAGATAGGAGATAGATAGATAGATATATAGATAGATAGGAGATAGATAGATAGGAGATAGATAGATAGGGGATAGATAGGAGATAGATAGATAGATAGATAGGAGATAGATAGGAGATAGATAGGAGATAGATAGATAGATAGATAGATAGATAGATAGGAGATAGATAGATAGATAGATGATAGATAGATAGGAGATAGATAGGAGATAGATAGATAGATAGATAGGAGATAGATAGGAGATAGATAGGAGATAGATAGATAGATAGATAGATAGATAGATAGATAGATAGATAGATAGATAGATAGATAAAAAATAGTAGAGCAGCACAGCCTTAGAGAAAAAGGAATGCGGGTGCTATCCAGGTACTCTTACCCAAAGAGTGTGAAACGTTTGAAACGTTGCGAGAGATGGAATAAAACCTCACCTTTTTTTCTTGATCCCTTGGGAGTGCTGCCGTTTTTTGTTTAGATAGATAGATAGATAGATAGATAGATAGATATATAGATAGATAGGAGATAGATAGATAGATAGATAGATAGATAGGAGATAGATAGATAGGAGATAGATAGATAGATAGATAGATAGATAGATATATATAGATAGATAGATAGGAGATAGATAGATAGATAGATAGATATATAGATAGGAGATAGATAGATAGATAGATAGATATATAGATAGATAGATAGATAGATAGATAGATATATAGATAGATAGATAGATAGGAGATAGATAGATAGATAGATAGATAGATAGATAGATAGATAGGAGATAGATAGATAGGAGATAGATAGATAGATTGATAGATAGATAGATAGATATGCAACATCCCCCACCGGGGCCTAGCCCTTGAGGTGAGGCCTGGAGTCAGCCGGGGCCCGCGGTACCGGAGTGGCTGGCGGTTGCGGCCTAAGCACGCTATTGTCACGGTGCTTGGTACGGGGGAACCGGAGGGCTGTCCTACAGCCTGGCAGGTCTCCAGCAGGGTGGTGTTGGCAAGAAAAGATGAGGGAGAGGCTGCTGTAGCGGATCTCCCTGGGGCAAACCCTTAATGTCCCGAGGGTGAGTCTCTGGGTGATGGACAGGGTGCCGGTGATGAAGGCAGCCGTATTAGGGACCAGACGGAGACAGAAGTTGAAGAAAACAACTTACAGTTCTTTATTTGAACCGCAGGAACCGCAGCAAACGTGCCTTTAACAGGTAGATGGAGTGCTGAGATGTGAGTTGGAGGGAGCCTCAGGAGATAGTTCACCAGCCTGGATGTAGAGGGCAGGCTGGGAGGCAGCTGTGTCCTGGTAGGAAGCTTCAGCTTGTCCTGTAGGGCTTCAGGTATCACCTTTAAAGGTAAGATGATACCCCTTTTCCTCACTACACTAACTCTAATCTATTGCTCCACTCTTCAGAGGCAGGGGCTAGGCTCTTCCTGCTCTGGTATGGGCTAGACCAGTGATGGCTAACCTATGGCACTGGTGCCAGAGGTGGCACTCGGAGCCCTTTCTGTGGGCACTCAGGCCATCACCAGAGATGACTCCAGGTATCTTCCTGCAGTCCCAGACAGCCCAGGACTTGCTGTGCACAGAGCTATTTTAAAGTGACAGCTCAACCTGGGACTATTTTCTGCTTTATTGGTATCCTCAGGGGCTGGTATCAATGAAAACTGTGACAGAGAAGGGAGTATAAATCACAAATAAAATTTCTGTGTTGGCACTTTGCGATAAATAAGCGGGTCTTTGTTGTAGTTTGGGCACTCGATCTCTAAAACGTTCGCCATCACTGGGCTAGACAGAGATTACTCACTCACTCACTGATTCTCCTAGGATTCCACACTAGAATAATCATCTAATGTTCTGATCTGATCTGAGCTGAGCTCAGACTAAACTGTTCTCCAGAACATTCCTGGCCAGAGGTTTTATTACCTCCCTTTGGTCAGGTGGTGGCTGCTCCTCCAATCACATCTCAGCTTACAGAGCACAGGATGTAACACATATCATTGGATGACAGAATCTTACATTATACAAAATACTTAACCTCTGCCTTGCCAGGCAGGATTCACCACTGCAATATCCCTATGTCCTATCAGAACCATGTTGTGTAATGGGATTACATGCAGGTGGGACGTATTCGCAAACCCTACCTCGCCATTGCATCGGCGATGGTGTTGCATACCCCGGGGGCAATTGAAAGAGCCGCCCTCGGCTCGACTACCGATGGTTTGGGCACAGAGGGGGCTAAGGGCACTTCTAGGAAGTGCAGGCTATGTGAGGTGTAGGGACAAACCGCCCATGGTCCTGGAGACAGGCACCTGGGTTGGTGTCGGACTAAGACAAAAATATGTAGCTGTATGACAGTTGGTCGCTGACGCCATTAAACCGAACTGTACAGTAGGAAAGGTGTGGTGTCATGTCCTGTAATCCACTCCTTGCACCAAGGCCTGTATATTTGTTTTATCAACACTTCTTCCCTGGCGGCAATTATATAGTGTATATATGCATACATTGGCATATGTGACACAATAAAACATTGTACTACATAGAGACGGTCCGACACAGCCACACTACAACCTGAAAAGCCTATGAAAGGGTTAATGCAGACTACTGGCATACATGACAGTGTGCAAACAGGTTAATTCACATTGGCTTAGGAGCCCAATGGGTACACATCTTATAACATAACGTTACAGAAGTAGATAGGCTACTCAGGGTAGCACGGTAGCAAATGTCTCTTTTCCTGCAAAGAAAAGGCATGGAAGTGCAAACATAATGTCCGTACCTAAAAAGGAAGGCATTAAGTGCAAAATGATAATAAATTACATTGCAACTTTTCCTGGAGGTTGGCAAAAGTCTCTCAGAAGGTCTCTAGTAACAAAGTCCATCTTCTGGGTACAGCCCTTGAGGTGGGGAAAAGTGCAATGAAGAAGCAAAGGGTCTCCTCTATGTGCAGAGGGACAGAGTCCTTTGGTAGGGGTCTCTGCTGTGGCAGAGGAAGGGTGCTATCATAGCACATGACAATAATCAGTTCAAGGTATGTCTCTTGACTGAGATAAATAAGGGTGAGAGTCTCAGGAAAGTCTCTGGCTCTGTAGGGATAATGGAAATAAATATACAATATGTACAGTACCTGAAGTGGGCTACAGCCCTTCAGGGGTTACTCTGCATCTTCTTCGGTGGTAAGTACTTCGGTGTCAGAAAAACGTACCTGCCTCCTGCTTCTGCGTGTCACCAGCTGGTACTCCTGCAGGTACGCAGGAGCTTTACCTTTTGTCTCCCTTTGAGACCTTCGAAGTTCCGGCCTGGAGAAGATAACAACCTCCTCATCGTCGTCCTCTGATTCAGGCGCTGGAGTCGGAGTCTCAGCTGGCTCTGATGTTTCAGGGGTTGCAGACAGTGGAGCCGGATCATCCTCCACAGGCAGCAGTATTGGAGACTGCGGTGGGGATGATGGTCTCTGCGAGGTACCTCTTACTGGAGTGGAAACAAAACAGAATTGAGGCACAGTCACAAGTTCCAAGAAACTGGGGGTAGGCGAACACAAGGAGGTCTGTAAGTTGGGGGTCGAGGTGAGAGGTGTAGACATAGGGGCAAAAGGACGAAGACATCTCTTCAGCCGGTTCCTATGTACCCGGAGTGGTGGACGGTCTCCTCTTGAAATCTCGTAGACTTCAGGGGAGAGACTGTCCCTAACTAGGTATGGCTCACGCTCCCAACGCCCATCTAGCTTACTGGTAGGATGGTTGTTGCGCAGCCACACTCGATCTCCTGGGGCAAAAGGCTCAGCACAGGCATTACGATCGAAGTCCCTTTTTTGTTTCTCTCGGGCCTCTTCCAACCGCAGATCCACAACTTCTCTGGCATCCGCCAGGCGCCTCTGGTGTTCGTGAACCCAGTCAGTCTGAGGGAGTAAAGACTGGGAATCAGGGGACTCCATGTCCCAGGTCATATCAGCAGGGAGATGGCCGTGTCTCCCGAACATCAGATAATACGGGGTGTATCCTGTGGAGCAATGAGTGGTATTGTTGTACAGGTACACTAATTCGGGCAATAGTTTTGGCCAGTCAGCCCTTTTTGCAGGGGTCAGAGTCCTCAGCATATTGATTAGAGTCTGATTCATCTTTTCACAAAGCCCGTTGCCTTGGGGATGATAGGCTGTGGTCCTCAGCTTCTTGCAGCCATAT
This sequence comes from Engystomops pustulosus, assembly GCF_040894005.1. Lineage (NCBI taxonomy): Eukaryota > Metazoa > Chordata > Amphibia > Anura > Leptodactylidae > Engystomops > Engystomops pustulosus. Next base: position 7,604,828 of record NC_092416.1, on the reverse strand, counting down.
AGAGTGCACAGCTCCTGGAAGACTTGGGACTCAAATGCTGTTCCTTGGTCTGTAAGGATCTGGTCCGGACAGCCATAGGGGAGGATGAAGCTCTTCCACAGGGCCGCTGCGGTAGTCCTTGCAGACAGATCTCTGACAGGTACTGCAACCACAAATTTGGTATAGTGGTCGATGATCGTAAGAGCATAACTGTGACCGGATCTGCTGGGCTCCAACTTCACGTGGTCCAATGCCAGGATCTCCAAGGGCCGTTGGCTCACAATGGGACGTAGAGGGGCCCTTTGATTGTGTCGCTCTCCTCGAGCGATGGCGCAGGCTGGGCATTCTCGACACCAGGCTTCAATGTCGGACTTCATGTTGACCCAGAAGAATCGCCTTCGGAGGGTGGCTTCAGTCTTCTGAGCGCCAAAGTGTCCGGACTGGTCATGGTACATTTCCAGTACTATCTTGGCGTCCCTCCTGGGAATCACAATCTGGTATAGCCAGTCATAAGTGATAGGGTCCAGAGTTCTTCTCTTTAGCAGACCCTGGTGCATGCTCAGAGTCTTTCTCTGGCGCCACAATTGAGACAGTTCTCCATCAGCTCTTCTGCGCCGGATTCTTTCAGGCACTCGCCCACTAGAGAGATAGTCCATTACTTCTCCTATGGCACGGCTATCAGCCTGAAGACTCATCCAGAGGTCCTTTTCCGCAGGGGGCTCTGACTCTTCTTGAGGAGTAGCTGACGCTGCCTCTGTCGGTAGGGAGTAAACTCTCTGGGCATCTTGACGCACAAACCGGGCATAGAACGCTGGCATCTCCACATCTTCCCACTGAGCATCCGTGGAGGGTCCCTCCCACTGGTCAGGGAGACGGGACAGAGCGTCGGCGTTGTCATTGGTCTTACCAGCCCGGTACTTGATGGTAAAGCTGAAATTGGCAAGTCTGGAGGCCCACCGTTGTTCCAGTGCTCCAAGACGTGCGGTGTTCAGATGCGCCAAAGGATTATTGTCTGTGAAGACAGTGAAAGATGATGCAGCTAGGTAGTCCTTGAACTTTTCGGTCACAGCCCAGACTAACGCCAGAAACTCCAACTTGAAGGAACTGTAGTTCTGGTCGTTTTGCTCCGGTTCTCGGAGGGAACGGCTGGCGTAGGCTATGACCCTTTCAGTTCCGTTTTGGAGCTGGGATAATACCGCCCCTAGACCTTGCTTGCTGGCATCAGTGTATAGGGTGAAAGGCAGACTATAGTCTGGATATCCCAACACCGGGGGCTCAGTCAACCGTTGCTTGAGCATCTGGAAGGCAGCTTCTCGTTCGGCCGTCCACTCAATGGCTACTCGGGAACGTTGGCTCTCTTTTGGCAGGCCCCTTAGAAGCTCTTGCAGGGGAGCCGCCAGCTGGGCAAACTTCGGGATGAAACGCCTGTAATAACTGGCAAATCCCAGGAAGCTTTTGATGTCCCGTACGGTTGATGGGGTAGGCCAGTCGTGAACAGCTGCAATCTTCTCTGGATCTGGCTCAATTCCATGAGCGCTCACCACATGTCCCAGGTACTTGACGCTAGGTTGTAGCAGGTGGCACTTAGATGGCTTGACCTTCAACCCATGTTGGGTCAGGATTTGGAAGACTTCAGCCAGATGGTGGAGGTGGTCTTCATAAGTCTTGGAGTAGATGATGATGTCGTCCAAATATAGCAGGACGGTCTCGAAGTTGCGATGACCCAAACATCTCTCCATCAGCCGTTGAAATGTGCCTGGGGCGTTGCATAGCCCGAACGGCATGTTGTTGAACTCGAACAGGCCCATTGGGGTGGTGAAAGCCGTCTTCTCTCGGTCTTCTGGCGCCATGGCCACTTGCCAGTAGCCACTGGTCAGGTCCAGGGTAGAGAAGTAGGCAGCTGACCCTAGGGCTGCGAGGGATTCCTCGATTCGAGGCAGAGGATAGGCGTCCTTGTGGGTGATATTGTTGATTTTCCTATAGTCAACACAGAATCGAAGGGTTCCATCCTTCTTCTTCACAAGGACCAGCGGGGCAGCCCATGGGCTGCGACTCTCCCGGATAACGTTGGCTGTCTTCATCTCTTGTACCAGCTTCTTCACCTCTTGGTAACGGGCTGGAGGTATGGGCCGATATCGTTCCTTGATAGGAGGATGAGAGCCAGTAGGGATGGTGTGTTGGATCAGAGTAGTCTGCCCAAAATCCAGTGGGTGTTTGCTGAAGGCCTGGTGGTGCTTCATAACGACATCCAGGATACCTTGTACTTGGTCTGCAGGAGTAAAATCGTCGTCTCCAATATTGAGCTCAAGCCACCAGGATTGCTCGGCAGGCTCACCTTCAGCACTTTGCTTCACTTCCAACTGTTGGGAGGCAGACAGAGCGGTTTCCACCAAGTCTTCAGGATGCACACTGAAGAGAGTGGATACGGCTTGGTACTTTCTCAGATCCACTGGGGAGTCTCCCACATTTAGTAGTCGAATGGGTACTTGTCCTCGGGACACAGTGACTAGGCTCCTGGCGGCTAGAATGGGCAGGTCTTCATCCGCTGGTAGAGGTTCTACTATCGCCTGGTAGTCTTGACCTTGGACGCCCATGCAGGCTCGACACCATACTAACGTCTCAGTCCCAGGTTGAAGGCGGACAGGTTGGGGATCCTTGATCCGGGCTCTGCAGATTTCACCATTAGGGCCAGCGAACTTCTGTTGCGCCGCTAGAACCTGCATAGTCTCCTGAATTACCTTCCGGGAACCGTTGGGCACTGTTGGCAGGGAGTCGTGGAGAGCCTGCAGCACTTCAGGGTAGCAATTGCGGAGGACATTGGTACCCAGTACCAGGGAGAAGTTACCGTTTTCGGGCACACGTGTCACCACTACGCCCTGTCTGGTTAACTCAGTGTCTCCAATGGTTAGCGTGGGCTCCCAGTAGCCGCGGATGGGTACGGGTTTTCCGTTCGTAGCAATAATGTTCAAGTAAGCCTTGGGAGGCTGGATTAAGGATGCTTTTCCTCGGCACTTCTCGAAGGCAGCACTCCGGAGGGTGGTCACTTGAGATCCGGTATCAATTAAGGCCGGTAGGGTAACTCCATTGATGGTTACATGAACCATGGGGCGAGTCCCCACGAACCTGGGCATCCAGTTGGCATCTCGGGGACTTACAAGTTCTTCCCTTGGAGGTCGTCCCTTAGCTCCAAGGGTTTGTCGTTTAACTGACGACAATCATTCTCTTCATGCCCATATTTATGGCAGTAGCTGCACCGCTGACGGGGTTTCTTCTGACTCCAGGGGCTTAACGACTTCGCTTCTTTTGGGCGCTGTTTAGTCGGAGATTCACGAGGAGTAGCTGACCGTACCGGGTTCTCTGGAGGTTTCCTCCTCCTAGCGGAGACAGTTACTTCCAACTGGGTCAACCGATCGAGGATTTGATGCAGGGTGTCCGCCAGATTAGAGACCTGTCCTGCTAAGTCAGCAACTTCCGTAGCCGCAGGAGTAGGTGATGTCGACTGCATTGGATAGCAAGCTAGAGCAGATTCCTCCATTTCCACGGATTCAGGCTCTTTCTGCGGTCCAGTAGGCGGTCGGTCCCCTAGTATGTCAATGGCAATTTCCTTAAACTCAAGGAAGGAGGCCTGGGCATGTTGAGAAGAGATGATCTTCAGTTGACACCTTTGATTTCTATCAACAAGTCCATTAATAAATTGTTCCCTTAAGGTTTGATCAGAGGTTTCAGCGTCTTTGGGCTCAAGGCAGGTGATGGCCTTCCATGTCTCCTGTAGGGAGAGGGCAAAGTCTCGGAGGGACTCTTGGGGCTTCTGTCTTTTCCCGAAGAATTTCTGCTTCAACTCGGAGACAGTACACTTGTCAAAGGTATTGCGTAGCCTATCAAGAATCTGGACCACATTCTGACACTGTTCTCGGGGCCAAGACTTGACTTCCCGGAGAGTGGGTCCTTTCAACTGCCCGATGAGGATGCCCACTTTCTGTTCCTCTGTAAACGGACACAGGGCGAAGGTGGCTAACAATTTGTCTCTGAATTCAGAGAGAGTGTGTGATTCTCCCTCGTAGTGGGGTAACCAGGGGGCCCCCGGATAGTAGGGCATAGTCAGAGGCATCATGGTGGGAGTCCCAGGAACACTAGTTGTAGCAGGGCTGAAAGGACTCTCTGGAGGACTTAACATGCTCCGGTACCCTGAGGAGGGACCAGGGGACGGAACTTGCGCCAGTCCCGTATCTTCGTCCTGGGCGGACATGACTGGCCTAGCTGAGGGAAGTCTGTAGGGTTACACAATGTCCGTTGCTATGGGCGATGGCTAGAATGGGACGTGGGCACTTTAAGACACAGTCACTATTCCCTGGGAGGTGAGCCAATAACCTAGCGTCGGAAACAATCTCTACCCCCCTTTAACTTCCCCAGCGGTACTCACTCAGGATCAGCCGCGGTGACAGGACAGCTCCGGTGCATGAAGGACTCCGTTCCCGATGTCCGGCAGGCAGCAGGGGCTCGGTGATGCTCAGCGGTGTTCTCCTCCAGTCGCAGGACACGTGCGCCGGACTTCCGGATGAGGCGCACACTGTTGGCAGGCTTCAGGCGCGGCCTGCGCCGAAATCCAAGATGGCCGATTAACCCTCTTCGTTGCCGGCCGCACTCGCTCCAGCTCCTCCTCCACGGCAGTTCGCGCCACTCGCGCAGGGGGCGGAGCCTAGTGACGCCTCTGGAGTTCCCGCCAGTGAGGATTTGGCGGGCTGGAAATACTTGCTGCGCCACACGCCTATGAGGTAAATGCTTCAGGCGCAGCAGCGCCGGATGTAGCAGAGCTGACACAGTCCTTGCAGGAATTAACCTCTTGAGTGCTGGAGCGGCGCTCGACAGCACGTGGCAGCAGTATAAAGTTCAATGTAGAAACACACAAATACTTGGGCCTAAACCCGGATGGCAGCAGGGTTAGGCAGCACAGTCTTTTTCTTAATAAAGTACAGTCTTTAGTGCCAGGATAAGGCACAGAAGTATATATCCTGTGATTCGTGACGCCACTTGCAACATCCCCCACCGGGGCCTAGCCCTTGAGGTGCGGCCTGGAGACAGCCGGGGCCCGCGGTACCGGAGTGGCTGGCGGTTGCGGCCTAAGCACGCTATTGTCACGGTGCTTGGTACGGGGGAACCGGAGGGCTGTCCTACAGCCTGGCAGGTCTCCAGCAGGGTGGTGTTGGCAAGAAAAGATGAGGGAGAGGCTGCTGTAGCGGATCTCCCTGGGGCAAACCCTTAATGTCCCGAGGGTGAGTCTCTGGGTGATGGACAGGGTGCCGGTGATGAAGGCAGCCGTATTAGCTGGGACCAGACGGAGACAGAAGTTGAAGAAAACAACTTACAGTTCTTTATTTGAACCGCAGGAACCGCAGCAAACGTGCCTTTAACAGGTAGATGGAGTGCTGAGATGTGAGTTGGAGGGAGCCTCAGGAGATAGTTCACCAGCCTGGATGTAGAGGGCAGGCTGGGAGGCAGCTGTGTCCTGGTAGGAAGCTTCAGCTTGTCCTGTAGGGCTTCAGGTATCACCTTTAAAGGTAAGATGATACCCCTTTTCCTCACTACACTAACTCTAATCTATTGCTCCACTCTTCAGAGGCAGGGGCTAGGCTCTTCCTGCTCTGGTATGGGCTAGACAGAGATTACTCACTCACTGATTCTCCTAGGATTCCACACTAGAATAATCATCTAATGTTCTGATCTGAGCTGAGCTCAGACTAAACTGTTCTCCAGAACATTCCTGGCCAGAGGTTTTATTACCTCCCTTTGGTCAGGTGGTGGCTGCTCCTCCAATCACATCTCAGCTTACAGAGCACAGGATGTAACACATATCATTGGATGACAGAATCTTACATTATACAAAATACTTAACCTCTGCCTTGCCAGGCAGGATTCACCACTGCAATATCCCTATGTCCTATCAGAACCATGTTGTGTAATGGGATTACATGCAGGTGGGACGTATTCGCAAACCCTACCTCGCCATTGCATCGGCGATGGTGTTGCATACCCCGGGGGCAATTGAAAGAGCCGCCCTCGGCTCGACTACCGATGGTTTGGGCACAGAGGGGGCTAAGGGCACTTCTAGGAAGTGCAGGCTATGTGAGGTGTAGGGACAAACCGCCCATGGTCCTGGAGACAGGCACCTGGGTTGGTGTCGGACTAAGACAAAAATATGTAGCTGTATGACAGTTGGTCGCTGACGCCATTAAACCGAACTGTACAGTAGGAAAGGTGTGGTGTCATGTCCTGTAATCCACTCCTTGCACCAAGGCCTGTATATTTGTTTTATCAACACTTCTTCCCTGGCGGCAATTATATAGTGTATATATGCATACATTGGCATATGTGACACAATAAAACATTGTACTACATAGAGACGGTCCGACACAGCCACACTACAACCTGAAAAGCCTATGAAAGGGTTAATGCAGACTACTGGCATACATGACAGTGTGCAAACAGGTTAATTCACATTGGCTTAGGAGCCCAATGGGTACACATCTTATAACATAACGTTACAGAAGTAGATAGGCTACTCAGGGTAGCACGGTAGCAAATGTCTCTTTTCCTGCAAAGAAAAGGCATGGAAGTGCAAACATAATGTCCGTACCTAAAAAGGAAGGCATTAAGTGCAAAATGATAATAAATTACATTGCAACTTTTCCTGGAGGTTGGCAAAAGTCTCTCAGAAGGTCTCTAGTAACAAAGTCCATCTTCTGGGTACAGCCCTTGAGGTGGGGAAAAGTGCAATGAAGAAGCAAAGGGTCTCCTCTATGTGCAGAGGGACAGAGTCCTTTGGTAGGGGTCTCTGCTGTGGCAGAGGAAGGGTGCTATCATAGCACATGACAATAATCAGTTCAAGGTATGTCTCTTGACTGAGATAAATAAGGGTGAGAGTCTCAGGAAAGTCTCTGGCTCTGTAGGGATAATGGAAATAAATATACAATATGTACAGTACCTGAAGTGGGCTACAGCCCTTCAGGGGTTACTCTGCATCTTCTTCGGTGGTAAGTACTTCGGTGTCAGAAAAACGTACCTGCCTCCTGCTTCTGCGTGTCACCAGCTGGTACTCCTGCAGGTACGCAGGAGCTTTACCTTTTGTCTCCCTTTGAGACCTTCGAAGTTCCGGCCTGGAGAAGATAACAACCTCCTCATCGTCGTCCTCTGATTCAGGCGCTGGAGTCGGAGTCTCAGCTGGCTCTGATGTTTCAGGGGTTGCAGACAGTGGAGCCGGATCATCCTCCACAGGCAGCAGTATTGGAGACTGCGGTGGGGATGATGGTCTCTGCGAGGTACCTCTTACTGGAGTGGAAACAAAACAGAATTGAGGCACAGTCACAAGTTCCAAGAAACTGGGGGTAGGCGAACACAAGGAGGTCTGTAAGTTGGGGGTCGAGGTGAGAGGTGTAGACATAGGGGCAAAAGGACGAAGACATCTCTTCAGCCGGTTCCTATGTACCCGGAGTGGTGGACGGTCTCCTCTTGAAATCTCGTAGACTTCAGGGGAGAGACTGTCCCTAACTAGGTATGGCTCACGCTCCCAACGCCCATCTAGCTTACTGGTAGGATGGTTGTTGCGCAGCCACACTCGATCTCCTGGGGCAAAAGGCTCAGCACAGGCATTACGATCGAAGTCCCTTTTTTGTTTCTCTCGGGCCTCTTCCAACCGCAGATCCACAACTTCTCTGGCATCCGCCAGGCGCCTCTGGTGTTCGTGAACCCAGTCAGTCTGAGGGAGTAAAGACTGGGAATCAGGGGACTCCATGTCCCAGGTCATATCAGCAGGGAGATGGCCGTGTCTCCCGAACATCAGATAATACGGGGTGTATCCTGTGGAGCAATGAGTGGTATTGTTGTACAGGTACACTAATTCGGGCAATAGTTTTGGCCAGTCAGCCCTTTTTGCAGGGGTCAGAGTCCTCAGCATATTGATTAGAGTCTGATTCATCTTTTCACAAAGCCCGTTGCCTTGGGGATGATAGGCTGTGGTCCTCAGCTTCTTGCAGCCATATAGAGTGCACAGCTCCTGGAAGACTTGGGACTCAAATGCTGTTCCTTGGTCTGTAAGGATCTGGTCCGGACAGCCATAGGGGAGGATGAAGCTCTTCCACAGGGCCGCTGCGGTAGTCCTTGCAGACAGATCTCTGACAGGTACTGCAACCACAAATTTGGTATAGTGGTCGATGATCGTAAGAGCATAACTGTGACCGGATCTGCTGGGCTCCAACTTCACGTGGTCCAATGCCAGGATCTCCAAGGGCCGTTGGCTCACAATGGGACGTAGAGGGGCCCTTTGATTGTGTCGCTCTCCTCGAGCGATGGCGCAGGCTGGGCATTCTCGACACCAGGCTTCAATGTCGGACTTCATGTTGACCCAGAAGAATCGCCTTCGGAGGGTGGCTTCAGTCTTCTGAGCGCCAAAGTGTCCGGACTGGTCATGGTACATTTCCAGTACTATCTTGGCGTCCCTCCTGGGAATCACAATCTGGTATAGCCAGTCATAAGTGATAGGGTCCAGAGTTCTTCTCTTTAGCAGACCCTGGTGCATGCTCAGAGTCTTTCTCTGGCGCCACAATTGAGACAGTTCTCCATCAGCTCTTCTGCGCCGGATTCTTTCAGGCACTCGCCCACTAGAGAGATAGTCCATTACTTCTCCTATGGCACGGCTATCAGCCTGAAGACTCATCCAGAGGTCCTTTTCCGCAGGGGGCTCTGACTCTTCTTGAGGAGTAGCTGGCGCTGCCTCTGTCGGTAGGGAGTAAACTCTCTGGGCATCTTGACGCACAAACCGGGCATAGAACGCTGGCATCTCCACATCTTCCCACTGAGCATCCGTGGAGGGTCCCTCCCACTGGTCAGGGAGACGGGACAGAGCGTCGGCGTTGTCATTGGTCTTACCAGCCCGGTACTTGATGGTAAAGCTGAAATTGGCAAGTCTGGAGGCCCACCGTTGTTCCAGTGCTCCAAGACGTGCGGTGTTCAGATGCGCCAAAGGATTATTGTCTGTGAAGACAGTGAAAGATGATGCAGCTAGGTAGTCCTTGAACTTTTCGGTCACAGCCCAGACTAACGCCAGAAACTCCAACTTGAAGGAACTGTAGTTCTGGTCGTTTTGCTCCGGTTCTCGGAGGGAACGGCTGGCGTAGGCTATGACCCTTTCAGTTCCGTTTTGGAGCTGGGATAATACCGCCCCTAGACCTTGCTTGCTGGCATCAGTGTATAGGGTGAAAGGCAGACTATAGTCTGGATATCCCAACACCGGGGGCTCAGTCAACCGTTGCTTGAGCATCTGGAAGGCAGCTTCTCGTTCGGCCGTCCACTCAATGGCTACTCGGGAACGTTGGCTCTCTTTTGGCAGGCCCCTTAGAAGCTCTTGCAGGGGAGCCGCCAGCTGGGCAAACTTCGGGATGAAACGCCTGTAATAACTGGCAAATCCCAGGAAGCTTTTGATGTCCCGTACGGTTGATGGGGTAGGCCAGTCGTGAACAGCTGCAATCTTCTCTGGATCTGGCTCAATTCCATGAGCGCTCACCACATGTCCCAGGTACTTGACGCTAGGTTGTAGCAGGTGGCACTTAGATGGCTTGACCTTCAACCCATGTTGGGTCAGGATTTGGAAGACTTCAGCCAGATGGTGGAGGTGGTCTTCATAAGTCTTGGAGTAGATGATGATGTCGTCCAAATATAGCAGGACGGTCTCGAAGTTGCGATGACCCAAACATCTCTCCATCAGCCGTTGAAATGTGCCTGGGGCGTTGCATAGCCCGAACGGCATGTTGTTGAACTCGAACAGGCCCATTGGGGTGGTGAAAGCCGTCTTCTCTCGGTCTTCTGGCGCCATGGCCACTTGCCAGTAGCCACTGGTCAGGTCCAGGGTAGAGAAGTAGGCAGCTGACCCTAGGGCTGCGAGGGATTCCTCGATTCGAGGCAGAGGATAGGCGTCCTTGTGGGTGATATTGTTGATTTTCCTATAGTCAACACAGAATCGAAGGGTTCCATCCTTCTTCTTCACAAGGACCAGCGGGGCAGCCCATGGGCTGCGACTCTCCCGGATAACGTTGGCTGTCTTCATCTCTTGTACCAGCTTCTTCACCTCTTGGTAACGGGCTGGAGGTATGGGCCGATATCGTTCCTTGATAGGAGGATGAGAGCCAGTAGGGATGGTGTGTTGGATCAGAGTAGTCTGCCCAAAATCCAGTGGGTGTTTGCTGAAGGCCTGGTGGTGCTTCATAACGACATCCAGGATACCTTGTACTTGGTCTGCAGGAGTAAAATCGTCGTCTCCAATATTGAGCTCAAGCCACCAGGATTGCTCGGCAGGCTCACCTTCAGCACTTTGCTTCACTTCCAACTGTTGGGAGGCAGACAGAGCGGTTTCCACCAAGTCTTCAGGATGCACACTGAAGAGAGTGGATACGGCTTGGTACTTTCTCAGATCCACTGGGGAGTCTCCCACATTTAGTAGTCGAATGGGTACTTGTCCTCGGGACACAGTGACTAGGCTCCTGGCGGCTAGAATGGGCAGGTCTTCATCCGCTGGTAGAGGTTCTACTATCGCCTGGTAGTCTTGACCTTGGACGCCCATGCAGGCTCGACACCATACTAACGTCTCAGTCCCAGGTTGAAGGCGGACAGGTTGGGGATCCTTGATCCGGGCTCTGCAGATTTCACCATTAGGGCCAGCGAACTTCTGTTGCGCCGCTAGAACCTGCATAGTCTCCTGAATTACCTTCCGGGAACCGTTGGGCACTGTTGGCAGGGAGTCGTGGAGAGCCTGCAGCACTTCAGGGTAGCAATTGCGGAGGACATTGGTACCCAGTACCAGGGAGAAGTTACCGTTTTCGGGCACACGTGTCACCACTACGCCCTGTCTGGTTAACTCAGTGTCTCCAATGGTTAGCGTGGGCTCCCAGTAGCCGCGGATGGGTACGGGTTTTCCGTTCGTAGCAATAATGTTCAAGTAAGCCTTGGGAGGCTGGATTAAGGATGCTTTTCCTCGGCACTTCTCGAAGGCAGCACTCCGGAGGGTGGTCACTTGAGATCCGGTATCAATTAAGGCCGGTAGGGTAACTCCATTGATGGTTACATGAACCATGGGGCGAGTCCCCACGAACCTGGGCATCCAGTTGGCATCTCGGGGACTTACAAGTTCTTCCCTTGGAGGTCGTCCCTTAGCTCCAAGGGTTTGTCGTTTAACTGACGACAATCATTCTCTTCATGCCCATATTTATGGCAGTAGCTGCACCGCTGACGGGGTTTCTTCTGACTCCAGGGGCTTAACGACTTCGCTTCTTTTGGGCGCTGTTTAGTCGGAGATTCACGAGGAGTAGCTGACCGTACCGGGTTCTCTGGAGGTTTCCTCCTCCTAGCGGAGACAGTTACTTCCAACTGGGTCAACCGATCGAGGATTTGATGCAGGGTGTCCGCCAGATTAGAGACCTGTCCTGCTAAGTCAGCAACTTCCGTAGCCGCAGGAGTAGGTGATGTCGACTGCATTGGATAGCAAGCTAGAGCAGATTCCTCCATTTCCACGGATTCAGGCTCTTTCTGCGGTCCAGTAGGCGGTCGGTCCCCTAGTATGTCAATGGCAATTTCCTTAAACTCAAGGAAGGAGGCCTGGGCATGTTGAGAAGAGATGATCTTCAGTTGACACCTTTGATTTCTATCAACAAGTCCATTAATAAATTGTTCCCTTAAGGTTTGATCAGAGGTTTCAGCGTCTTTGGGCTCAAGGCAGGTGATGGCCTTCCATGTCTCCTGTAGGGAGAGGGCAAAGTCTCGGAGGGACTCTTGGGGCTTCTGTCTTTTCCCGAAGAATTTCTGCTTCAACTCGGAGACAGTACACTTGTCAAAGGTATTGCGTAGCCTATCAAGAATCTGGACCACATTCTGACACTGTTCTCGGGGCCAAGACTTGACTTCCCGGAGAGTGGGTCCTTTCAACTGCCCGATGAGGATGCCCACTTTCTGTTCCTCTGTAAACGGACACAGGGCGAAGGTGGCTAACAATTTGTCTCTGAATTCAGAGAGAGTGTGTGATTCTCCCTCGTAGTGGGGTAACCAGGGGGCCCCCGGATAGTAGGGCATAGTCAGAGGCATCATGGTGGGAGTCCCAGGAACACTAGTTGTAGCAGGGCTGAAAGGACTCTCTGGAGGACTTAACATGCTCCGGTACCCTGAGGAGGGACCAGGGGACGGAACTTGCGCCAGTCCCGTATCTTCGTCCTGGGCGGACATGACTGGCCTAGCTGAGGGAAGTCTGTAGGGTTACACAATGTCCGTTGCTATGGGCGATGGCTAGAATGGGACGTGGGCACTTTAAGACACAGTCACTATTCCCTGGGAGGTGAGCCAATAACCTAGCGTCGGAAACAATCTCTACCCCCCTTTAACTTCCCCAGCGGTACTCACTCAGGATCAGCCGCGGTGACAGGACAGCTCCGGTGCATGAAGGACTCCGTTCCCGATGTCCGGCAGGCAGCAGGGGCTCGGTGATGCTCAGCGGTGTTCTCCTCCAGTCGCAGGACACGTGCGCCGGACTTCCGGATGAGGCGCACACTGTTGGCAGGCTTCAGGCGCGGCCTGCGCCGAAATCCAAGATGGCCGATTAACCCTCTTCGTTGCCGGCCGCACTCGCTCCAGCTCCTCCTCCACGGCAGTTCGCGCCACTCGCGCAGGGGGCGGAGCCTAGTGACGCCTCTGGAGTTCCCGCCAGTGAGGATTTGGCGGGCTGGAAATACTTGCTGCGCCACACGCCTATGAGGTAAATGCTTCAGGCGCAGCAGCGCCGGATGTAGCAGAGCTGACACAGTCCTTGCAGGAATTAACCTCTTGAGTGCTGGAGCGGCGCTCGACAGCACGTGGCAGCAGTATAAAGTTCAATGTAGAAACACACAAATACTTGGGCCTAAACCCGGATGGCAGCAGGGTTAGGCAGCACAGTCTTTTTCTTAATAAAGTACAGTCTTTAGTGCCAGGATAAGGCACAGAAGTATATATCCTGTGATTCGTGACGCCACTTGCAACATCCCCCACCGGGGCCTAGCCCTTGAGGTGCGGCCTGGAGACAGCCGGGGCCCGCGGTACCGGAGTGGCTGGCGGTTGCGGCCTAAGCACGCTATTGTCACGGTGCTTGGTACGGGGGAACCGGAGGGCTGTCCTACAGCCTGGCAGGTCTCCAGCAGGGTGGTGTTGGCAAGAAAAGATGAGGGAGAGGCTGCTGTAGCGGATCTCCCTGGGGCAAACCCTTAATGTCCCGAGGGTGAGTCTCTGGGTGATGGACAGGGTGCCGGTGATGAAGGCAGCCGTATTAGCTGGGACCAGACGGAGACAGAAGTTGAAGAAAACAACTTACAGTTCTTTATTTGAACCGCAGGAACCGCAGCAAACGTGCCTTTAACAGGTAGATGGAGTGCTGAGATGTGAGTTGGAGGGAGCCTCAGGAGATAGTTCACCAGCCTGGATGTAGAGGGCAGGCTGGGAGGCAGCTGTGTCCTGGTAGGAAGCTTCAGCTTGTCCTGTAGGGCTTCAGGTATCACCTTTAAAGGTAAGATGATACCCCTTTTCCTCACTACACTAACTCTAATCTATTGCTCCACTCTTCAGAGGCAGGGGCTAGGCTCTTCCTGCTCTGGTATGGGCTAGACAGAGATTACTCACTCACTGATTCTCCTAGGATTCCACACTAGAATAATCATCTAATGTTCTGATCTGAGCTGAGCTCAGACTAAACTGTTCTCCAGAACATTCCTGGCCAGAGGTTTTATTACCTCCCTTTGGTCAGGTGGTGGCTGCTCCTCCAATCACATCTCAGCTTACAGAGCACAGGATGTAACACATATCATTGGATGACAGAATCTTACATTATACAAAATACTTAACCTCTGCCTTGCCAGGCAGGATTCACCACTGCAATATCCCTATGTCCTATCAGAACCATGTTGTGTAATGGGATTACATGCAGGTGGGACGTATTCGCAAACCCTACCTCGCCATTGCATCGGCGAGGGTGTTGCAGATAGATATATAGATAGATAGATAGATAGATAGATAGATAGATAGGAGATAGATAGATAGATAGATAGATAGATAGATAGATAGATATATAGATAGGAGATAGATAGATAGATAGATATATAGATAGATAGATAGATAGATAGATAGATAGATAGATAGATAGATAGGAGATAGATAGATAGATAGATAGATAGATAGGAGATAGATAGATAGGAGATAGATAGATAGGAGATAGATAGATAGATAGATAGATAGATAGATAGATAGATAGATAGGAGATAGATAGATAGATAGATAGGAGATAGATAGATAGATAGATAGATAGGAGATAGATAGATAGATAGATAGATAGGAGATAGATAGATAGGAGACAGATAGATAGATAGATAGATAGATAGATAGATAGATAGATAGATAGATAGATAGATAGATAGGAGATAGATAGATAGATAGATAGATAGATAGGAGATAGATAGATAGATAGATAGATAGATAGGAGATAGATAGATAGGAGACAGATAGATAGATAGATAGGAGACAGATAGATAGATAGATAGATAGATAGGAGATAGATAGATAGATAGATAGGAGATAGATAGATAGATAGATAGGAGATAGATAGATAGGAGATAGATAGATAGATAGATAGATAGATAGATAGATAGATAGATAGATAGATAGATAGATAGATAGATATATAGATAGATATATAGATAGATAGATAGATAGATAGGAGATAGATAGATAGATAGATAGATAGGAGATAGATAGATAGGAGATAGATAGATAGGAGATAGATAGATAGATAGATAGATAGATAGATAGATAGATAGATAGATAGATAGGAGATAGATAGGAGATAGATAGATAGATAGGAGACAGATAGATAGATAGATAGATAGATAGGAGATAGATAGATAGATAGGAGATAGATAGATAGATAGATAGATAGATAGGAGATAGATAGATAGATAGGAGATAGATAGATAGGAGATAGATAGATAGATAGGAGATAGATAGATAGATAGATAGATAGATAGATAGATAGATAGATAGATAGATAGATAGATAGATAGATAGATAGATAGGAGATAGATAGATAGGAGATAGATAGATAGATAGGAGATAGATAGATAGATAGATAGATAGGAGATAGATAGATAGATAGATAGGAGATAGATAGATAGATAGATAGATAGATAGATAGATAGATAGGAGATAGATAGATAGATAGATAGATATATAGATAGGAGATAGATAGATAGATATATAGATAGATAGATAGATAGATAGATAGATATATAGATAGATAGATAGGAGATAGATAGATAGATAGGAGATAGATAGATAGGAGATAGATAGATAGGAGATAGATAGATAGATAGATAGATATGCAACATCCCCCACCGGGGCCTAGCCCTTGAGGTGAGGCCTGGAGACAGCCGGGGCCCGCGGTACCGGAGTGGCTGGCGGTTGCGGCCTAAGCACGCTATGGTCACGGTGCTTGGTACGGGGGAACCGGAGGGCTGTCCTACAGCCTGGCAGGTCTCCAGCAGGGTGGTGTTGGCAAGAAAAGATGAGGGAGAGGCTGCTGTAGCGGATCTCCCTGGGGCAAACCCTTAATGTCCCGAGGGTGAGTCTCTGGGTGATGGACAGGGTTCCGGTGATGAAGGCAGCCGTATTAGCAGGGACCAGACGGAGACAGAAGTTGAAGAAAACAACTTACAGTTCTTTATTTGAACCGCAGGAACCGCAGCAAACGTGCCTTTAACAGGTAGATGGAGTGCTGAGATGTGAGTTGGAGGGAGCCTCAGGAGATAGTTCACCAGCCTGGATGTAGAGGGCAGGCTGGGAGGCAGCTGTGTCCTGGTAGGAAGCTTCAGCTTGTCCTGTAGGGCTTCAGGTATCACCCTTAAAGGTAAGATGATACCCCTTTTCCTCACTACACTAACTCTAATCTATTGCTCCACTCTTCAGAGGCAGGGGCTAGGCTCTTCCTGCTCTGGTATGGGCTAGACAGAGATTACTCACTCACTCACTGATTCTCCTAGGATTCCACACTAGAATAATCATCTAATGTTCTGATCTGATCTGAGCTGAGCTCAGACTAAACTGTTCTCCAGAACATTCCTGGCCAGAGGTTTTATTACCTCCCTTTGGTCAGGTGGTGGCTGCTCCTCCAATCACATCTCAGCTTACAGAGCACAGGATGTAACACATATCATTGGATGACAGAATCTTACATTATACAAAATACTTAACCTCTGCCTTGCCAGGCAGGATTCACCACTGCAATATCCCTATGTCCTATCAGAACCATGTTGTGTAATGGGATTACATGCAGGTGGGACGTATTCGCAAACCCTACCTCGCCATTGCATCGGCGAGGGTGTTGCAGATAGATATATAGATAGATAGATAGATAGATAGATAGATAGATAGATAGATAGGAGATAGATAGATAGATAGATAGATATATAGATAGGAGATAGATAGATAGATAGATAGATATATAGATAGATAGATAGATAGATAGGAGATAGATAGATAGATAGATAGATAGGAGATAGATAGATAGGAGATAGATAGATAGGAGATAGATAGATAGATAGATAGATAGATAGATAAGAGATAGATAGATAGATAGATAGATAGGAGATAGATAGATAGATAGATAGATAGATAGATAGGAGATAGATAGATAGATAGATAGGAGATAGATAGATAGGAGACAGATAGATAGATAGATAGATAGATAGATAGATAGATAGGAGATAGATAGATAGATAGATAGATAGATAGATAGATAGATAGATAGATAGATAGGAGATAGATAGATAGATAGATAGGAGATAGATAGATAGATAGATAGATAGATAGATAGATAGATAGGAGATAGATAGATAGGAGATAGATAGATAGATAGATAGATAGATAGATAGATAGGAGACAGATAGATAGATAGATAGATAGATAGGAGATAGATAGATAGATAGATAGGAGATAGATAGATAGATAGATAGGAGATAGATAGATAGGAGATAGATAGATAGATAGATAGATAGATAGATATATAGATAGATAGATAGATAGATAGATAGGAGATAGATAGATAGATAGATAGATAGGAGATAGATAGATAGGAGATAGATAGATAGGAGATAGATAGATAGATAGATAGATAGATAGATAGGAGATAGATAGATAGGAGATAGATAGATAGATAGGAGATAGATAGATAGATAGATAGATAGATAGATAGATAGGAGATAGATAGATAGATAGGAGACAGATAGATAGATAGATAGATAGATAGATAGATAGATAGGAGATAGATAGATAGATAGATAGATAGATAGATAGATAGATAGATAGATAGATAGATAGGAGATAGATAGATAGGAGATAGATAGATAGATAGATAGGAGATAGATAGATAGATAGATAGATAGGAGATAGATAGGAGATAGATAGATAGATAGATAGATAGATAGATAGATAGATAGATAGATAGGAGATAGATAGATAGATAGGAGATAGATAGATAGGAGATAGATAGATAGATAGATAGATAGATAGATATATAGATAGATAGATAGGAGATAGATAGATAGATAGATAGATAGATAGATAGATAGATAGGAGATAGATAGATAGATAGATAGATAAGAGATAGATAGATAGATAGATAGATAGATAGATAGATAGATAGGAGATAGATAGATAGATAGATAGATAGATAGGAGATAGATAGATAGATAGATAGGAGATAGATAGATAGATAGATAGATAGATAGATAGATAGATAGATAGATAGATAGATAGATAGGAGATAGATAGATAGATAGATAGGAGTTAGATAGATAGATATATAGATAGATAGATAGGAGATAGATAGATAGATAGATAGATAGATAGATAGATAGATAGGAGATAGATAGATAGATAGATAGATAGGAGATAGATAGATAGATAGATAGATAGATAGATAGATAGATAGATAGATAGGAGATAGATAGATAGATATTAGATGGATGGATAGATAGATAGGAGATAGATGGATCTGGGGGACTATACATCTTTGTATTGAAAAACCTAAAGAATATTGAAGCAGCCAAACAATGTATCATCTTATTCCCCCAAGTATCTGGCGGATTCTTCGGCTGCTGCTTCATCACTTTGTACATTTTGGATATTGATGTGGACGGGTCCGGCCTTTCCACTAACATGAGACGATAGATAGATAGATAGATAGATAGATAGATAGATAGATAGATAGATAGATAGGAGATAGATAGATAGATAGATAGATAGATAGATAGATAGATAGATAGATAGATAGGAGATAGATAGATAGATAGATAGATAGATAGATAGATAGAAGAAAAAAATTACCTTTTGGAGTGCTGCCTCTTCCTAAACCTTACATTGCAGTCCCCCTGCCTGGGGACTTACGGACTTGCACCCACCGGAGTTGCTGTGCTGCTCTAAACTTTCCTTTTTCTACTACGTGGCATTGGAGCTTTTTGCACACAATTTTTGTATTTTTCATTTTTCACTTTGTTTACAAATTGTTTACACAATTGTTTACACCATGGATTTATGCTCGGGTGAACCATTCCATCTTTTCACCTATACCGAAGAAGACCAGGAGAGGATTGTACGGGAACTACAGAGTGACACCACCTTTTTGAACACACCAACGATACATGAACTTAAGAAACAATATGAACTACATATGAAAAAATTTACCTCTCTCCAATTACATCTTGCCACTTTGGGGGAATACCTCAAATCCAAACGCATCCCAAGGGGGATGCGGTCCAATGTCCGCCCGAATCTTTTTTCCCAGGATGTGTCTTTTTGCCTAAAATTTATGCATATTTCTAATAAGTACTCCATGGACCTTATCATGCTTAATATTGAGTACTTACAAACAGAAACTAAGAAATTGGAGACATTAATTACCGAGACACGGGATAAGTTAAAGGATGTCATGCCCACAGGAGAATTGAAAGACTTTCTCGAACTAACAGACAATAGAGTCTCTCATTTACGTAGTGAACAGGAACTTATCAAGAGAGCAAAATGGTCAAGAGACAATGACGATTATCGTGTTGGCAGAATCTACAATTGGCAAGGCACACACACGATCACTGCGGGGACCACGATGAAGGATTCACCTACCAAGAAAAAAAGACGGGGTCAACCCAAAAGAACACAGGAGAGTGACACTAATCCAATGTCCAGAGGAGATGCATCACAAGCGTCTTTTTTATTGGCCTGTCAGGACGGAGACGAACCCGGAGGGGCGGATGTCGCCACTACCGGAGAAGAAAGGCACAAAATGCCAAGGAACAGGACTCTACCACCGCGAGCTGTGAACAACAAGAAAAAGTCGACACAGTAGTGGTAAATATATCATCTAAAAAGTTATCCAATAATGAACTGTCCTTGTTACAAAAGGGTTTATCGTACTGTCCGTGCTCTAACACTGATTGGTTTCAGCTTGATGTGGATTTATTTAGACTGTACCGTAGTGTTGGTTTAAAATACTGGTTCCACAACCACCCTTTGATACCCAAGACATATGACAATCTTGACCCAAAACGCTTTAATTTACCCCACAGAAGTAATTTTTGTCCGAATGTAGAAAGCCCAGCCATTCTAGCATTTATAAATGCTGTGAAACATGATGTTGACATACTTAAACAAGAGAGAGGGAGTAATCTCATACAGGCCAATTTGAGCTCTGATGAGATCACAGCCCTTGACCGACTAGCCCGGGACAACAGTCTTACCATTAGGCCCGCGGATAAAGGCGGCGCAATTGTGGTTATGGATACATCGACGTACGTTACAGAAATTAGACGCCAATTGAATGACGACACAGTTTATAAACAGGTCAACATTGACCCTAAATTCGAACTTCAACGTCGAATTTCAGTTATTTTAGACTCTGCTAAAGACAAAGCAATCATTAGTGACAACATGCACAAATTCCTTACAGTCTCAAATCCCCGTACCACAATTTTGTATACACTGCCCAAAATACACAAGAATTTGGAAAACCCTCCGGGGAGACCGATTGTGTCAGGCAGGGACTCTATCACATCCAATATTGCCATTTTCTTGGACCAGGCTCTTAGAGAGCTCTCGACGAGGGGACAATCACACATTCGAGACACCACTGATTTTCTGTGCAAATTACGCCAACTTCATGTCACTGATACTTCTCAAATAACACTCGTCTCGTTTGACGTAGTCTCCTTATATACGTCAATCAACCACCAGATGGGTCTCAAGTGTGTCGAGAAACAACTTCAAAATTCTAGTTTCAACACACAGGAAACAGCTTTCATTCTTGAACTCTTAGGGCTGATTTTACATAACAATTACTTTCTGTTCGGTAATGATTTTTTTATGCAATTGAGGGGTGTGGCAATGGGGGCCAACATGGCCCCCACATACGCCAACATCGTCATGGCCACACTTGAGGAGGACTTCGTCTATGTGTCCCACCACTTCCAGCACGTCATGAGGTGGTGGCGATACATAGACGACGTCTTCCTCCTGTGGACAGGCAGTCTTGAACAATTGATGATCTTTCATGAATATCTGAACACGATCGACCAGGATATAAAGTTTACCATGGTCCAGTCAAAACATGTCTTACAATTCCTGGATGTATCAGTGGAGAATACACCCCAGGGAATTTCCACTGACGTTTTTGTTAAAACTACCGACAGAAACACAATACTACATTTTAACAGTAGTCATCCACGACCCATGATAAACTCACTTCCACTCAGTCAACTGTACAGGGTCAAACGCATCTCAAGTGACCAAGACAAACTAGAAAAGAACACTAATCAAATGCTGCTAAAATTTAAACACAGAGGATATCCGTCACGAGTCCTTAGGAAGAATAAGCAGACGTTAGATGCTAAAGACTGAGAAGAACTTTTAATGTCTAACCCCCGACCTGACAAACAACACAGGATTCCCTTTATTTCCACCTTCTGTGACACTAGCAATAGAATATCCACGATAATTAAGAAACATTGGAGGATCCTCACGAGTGACCCCACAGGGGTACCTGAATTTGACAACCCCCCAATTTTATCTTATAGGAGAGCTAGGAACATCAGAGACCGGCTAGTCAAAACTGATATAGGTCCAACAAAAACCTCTATACAAAGAGGTATTACTGGACTTACACGCAAAGGGTGTTACCCATGCCGATCCTGCGTCAACTGCTCTTATGCCATTAAAGGTGATATATTCACCCACAATGGTACCCAATACAGAATTAATTTTTTTCTTGACTGCAATAGTACCTTTGTTATTTATTTGCTGACATGCCCGTGTGACTTAAAATACGTTGGAGAGACAACGTTAGACTTTAAAACGAGATTCACACAACATAGGTACACCGTGAGAAAGAAAAGGAATGACTTACCTGTCAGCAGACACTTTCACGAGGCTGGACATAAAGAAAGTGACCTTAAATTTAGGATTATTGACCATATTCCCCCGCTTAGACGAGGAGGCAATAGGGAAACACTATTGCGCAAGAAAGAACTTCGATGGATTCAGACGTTGGGTACTTTACAACCCAATGGCCTGAACATCGAGTACAATCTGGGAAGTATCTTGTAATTATATGTTTATTAATGGTGGTCCAATAGAAGGTGTCAGTTGTTCTTCTCTGCATAACTTTACTGCATTCCGACCTATAGTGTGATGCTGGTAAGGAGTTAATACTCCTGTGGCAAGCTATATAACAACATTTTTTTCGTTATGTATTTGTTTGATTTATTTTTTTACTCTCTCTGTTCTCTTGCTTCTTAGAATGAAAAGGAACAGACAACCTTTATCGGCCAGGATCAAGATCCCCTCAAGTCTCGTGCACTATTTGATTTCATTTTTTTATACTGTGCCACATGCCAATTCTCTGACATTTTTTTACTTTTTGTCCACATGTGCTATACAGGACCTCGTATGATAACCCAGTCATCGGATCCGAGGTGGTTTGTACAGCGATGCCACATCTCCGTAGGGACCGGGAGGACACCGAGTAAGGAAGGCGACAGTCTCACCGACTGCGCCATCTCAAGGCCCGTGAGTCCGTGCAAGGGTACCAGGGCGGTGATTTAACTACCCAGGTCCACCCATATGCACCGGGATCCAGGAGAGGCAGAATGCTGTTTACCTCGGTTTCCATGGGAACCACGGTTCCCTTTGCTTCACTAATTTGACACATGGGCACCGGACCTGGTCCTAAGCACTATTTACCCTCTTCCAAGATGGCCGCCGATGCACAGAGGTCTAGCGCACATGCGCCAATTCTTGTATCATTCGGGCATGTTTACAGCACACATTGTTCTTCCGCCCACTCTGGGGAATTAAGTCCAGAACACTCCCTCTCTCTGGTAGTGGGAGACAAACTCCGCGCCCTCACTCAGCTGGAGATACAATCAATGAGGAATTTATGAATGAACGTGCCGAGATGGGGAGGATCCGGTAGCCGATTGGTTGTCATTTACTTAGGTGTAAGATTTCACAATGAATTATCTCACTCTTCACTATGTATTTTCACTGTTTAACTGTGATATTGATCTTATGTTAACACTAGTATATATCATATGATGTAACACTTGTATTATTATGTATGCACACACGGTCCATGTGGACCAATGAAATGCATAGCAGGCCTTTATATTTTTGATTGCTGGCCTCCTTTCACCATGCTTGAAAAAGGCTCGTAAGGAGCTGAAACGTCGCTTATGGAATAAAGACACCCCACT